>NC_088934.1:36465000-36765000 GCF_038396675.1 Hydra vulgaris
CATGTTTATACATGTGTATTGTAACTCACAGTATATGAATACACATGTTTATACATGTGTATTGTAACTCACAGTATATGAATACACATGTTTATACATGTGTATTGTAACTCACAGTATATGAATACACATGTTTATACATGTGTATTGTAACTCACAGTATATGTATACACATGTTTATACATGTGTATTGTAACTCACAGTATATGAATACACATGTTTATACATGTGTATTGTAACTCACAGTATATGTATACACATGTTTATACATGTGTATTGTAACTCACAGTATATGAATACACATGTTTATACATGTGTATTGTAACTCACAGTATATGAATACACATGTTTATACATGTGTATTGTAACTCACAGTATATGAATACACATGTTTATACATGTGTATTGTAACTCACAGTATATGAATACACATGTTTATACATGTGTATTGTAACTCACAGTATATGAATACACATGTTTATACATGTGTATTGTAACTCACAGTATATGTATACACATGTTTATACATGTGTATTGTAACTCACAGTATATGAATACACATGTTTATACATGTGTATTGTAACTCACAGTATATGAATACACATGTTTATACATGTGTATTGTAACTCACAGTATATGTATACACATGTTTATACATGTGTATTGTAACTCACAGTATATGAATACACATGTTTATACATGTGTATTGTAACTCACAGTATATGAATACACATGTTTATACATGTGTATTGTAACTCACAGTATATGAATACACATGTTTATACATGTGTATTGTAACTCACAGTATATGAATACACATGTTTATACATGTGTATTGTAACTCACAGTATATGTATACACATGTTTATACATGTGTATTGTAACTCACAGTATATGTATACACATGTTTATACATGTGTATTGTAACTCACAGTATATGAATACACATGTTTATACATGTGTATTGTAACTCACAGTATATGAATACACATGTTTATACATGTGTATTGTAACTCACAGTATATGAATACACATGTTTATACATGTGTATTGTAACTCACAGTATATGAATACACATGTTTATACATGTGTATTGTAACTCACAGTATATGAATACACATGTTTATACATGTGTATTGTAACTCACAGTATATGTATACACATGTTTATACATGTGTATTGTAACTCACAGTATATGAATACACATGTTTATACATGTGTATTGTAACTCACAGTATATGTATACACATGTTTATACATGTGTATTGTAACTCACAGTATATGAATACACATGTTTATACATGTGTATTGTAACTCACAGTATATGAATACACATGTTTATACATGTGTATTGTAACTCACAGTATATGTATACACATGTTTATACATGTGTATTGTAACTCACAGTATATGTATACACATGTTTATACATGTGTATTGTAACTCACAGTATATGAATACACATGTTTATACATGTGTATTGTAACTCACAGTATATGAATACACATGTTTATACATGTGTATTGTAACTCACAGTATATGAATACACATGTTTATACATGTGTATTGTAACTCACAGTATATGAATACACATGTTTATACATGTGTATTGTAACTCACAGTATATGAATACACATGTTTATACATGTGTATTGTAACTCACAGTATATGAATACACATGTTTATACATGTGTATTGTAACTCACAGTATATGAATACACATGTTTATACATGTGTATTGTAACTCACAGTATATGTATACACATGTTTATACATGTGTATTGTAACTCACAGTATATGTATACACATGTTTATACATGTGTATTGTAACTCACAGTATATGAATACACATGTTTATACATGTGTATTGTAACTCACAGTATATGTATACACATGTTTATACATGTGTATTGTAACTCACAGTATATGAATACACATGTTTATACATGTGTATTGTAACTCACAGTATATGTATACACATGTTTATACATGTGTATTGTAACTCACAGTATATGAATACACATGTTTATACATGTGTATTGTAACTCACAGTATATGTATACACATGTTTATACATGTGTATTGTAACTCACAGTATATGAATACACATGTTTATACATGTGTATTGTAACTCACAGTATATGTATACACATGTTTATACATGTGTATTGTAACTCACAGTATATGAATACACATGTTTATACATGTGTATTGTAACTCACAGTATATGAATACACATGTTTATACATGTGTATTGTAACTCACAGTATATGAATACACATGTTTATACATGTGTATTGTAACTCACAGTATATGAATACACATGTTTATACATGTGTATTGTAACTCACAGTATATGAATACACATGTTTATACATGTGTATTGTAACTCACAGTATATGTATACACATGTTTATACATGTGTATTGTAACTCACAGTATATGTATACACATGTTTATACATGTGTATTGTAACTCACAGTATATGAATACACATGTTTATACATGTGTATTGTAACTCACAGTATATGAATACACATGTTTATACATGTGTATTGTAACTCACAGTATATGAATACACATGTTTATACATGTGTATTGTAACTCACAGTATATGAATACACATGTTTATACATGTGTATTGTAACTCACAGTATATGAATACACATGTTTATACATGTGTATTGTAACTCACAGTATATGAATACACATGTTTATACATGTGTATTGTAACTCACAGTATATGAATACACATGTTTATACATGTGTATTGTAACTCACAGTATATGAATACACATGTTTATACATGTGTATTGTAACTCACAGTATATGTATACACATGTTTATACATGTGTATTGTAACTCACAGTATATGAATACACATGTTTATACATGTGTATTGTAACTCACAGTATATGTATACACATGTTTATACATGTGTATTGTAACTCACAGTATATGAATACACATGTTTATACATGTGTATTGTAACTCACAGTATATGAATACACATGTTTATACATGTGTATTGTAACTCACAGTATATGAATACACATGTTTATACATGTGTATTGTAACTCACAGTATATGAATACACATGTTTATACATGTGTATTGTAACTCACAGTATATGAATACACATGTTTATACATGTGTATTGTAACTCACAGTATATGTATACACATGTTTATACATGTGTATTGTAACTCACAGTATATGAATACACATGTTTATACATGTGTATTGTAACTCACAGTATATGAATACACATGTTTATACATGTGTATTGTAACTCACAGTATATGTATACACATGTTTATACATGTGTATTGTAACTCACAGTATATGAATACACATGTTTATACATGTGTATTGTAACTCACAGTATATGAATACACATGTTTATACATGTGTATTGTAACTCACAGTATATGAATACACATGTTTATACATGTGTATTGTAACTCACAGTATATGAATACACATGTTTATACATGTGTATTGTAACTCACAGTATATGTATACACATGTTTATACATTTGTATTGTAACTCACAGTATATGTATACACATGTTTATACATGTGTATTGTAACTCACAGTATATGAATACACATGTTTATACATGTGTATTGTAACTCACAGTATATGAATACACATGTTTATACATGTGTATTGTAACTCACAGTATATGAATACACATGTTTATACATGTGTATTGTAACTCACAGTATATGAATACACATGTTTATACATGTGTATTGTAACTCACAGTATATGAATACACATGTTTATACATGTGTATTGTAACTCACAGTATATGTATACACATGTTTATACATGTGTATTGTAACTCACAGTATATGAATACACATGTTTATACATGTGTATTGTAACTCACAGTATATGTATACACATGTTTATACATGTGTATTGTAACTCACAGTATATGAATACACATGTTTATACATGTGTATTGTAACTCACAGTATATGAATACACATGTTTATACATGTGTATTGTAACTCACAGTATATGTATACACATGTTTATACATGTGTATTGTAACTCACAGTATATGTATACACATGTTTATACATGTGTATTGTAACTCACAGTATATGAATACACATGTTTATACATGTGTATTGTAACTCACAGTATATGAATACACATGTTTATACATGTGTATTGTAACTCACAGTATATGAATACACATGTTTATACATGTGTATTGTAACTCACAGTATATGAATACACATGTTTATACATGTGTATTGTAACTCACAGTATATGAATACACATGTTTATACATGTGTATTGTAACTCACAGTATATGAATACACATGTTTATACATGTGTATTGTAACTCACAGTATATGAATACACATGTTTATACATGTGTATTGTAACTCACAGTATATGTATACACATGTTTATACATGTGTATTGTAACTCACAGTATATGTATACACATGTTTATACATGTGTATTGTAACTCACAGTATATGAATACACATGTTTATACATGTGTATTGTAACTCACAGTATATGTATACACATGTTTATACATGTGTATTGTAACTCACAGTATATGAATACACATGTTTATACATGTGTATTGTAACTCACAGTATATGTATACACATGTTTATACATGTGTATTGTAACTCACAGTATATGAATACACATGTTTATACATGTGTATTGTAACTCACAGTATATGTATACACATGTTTATACATGTGTATTGTAACTCACAGTATATGAATACACATGTTTATACATGTGTATTGTAACTCACAGTATATGTATACACATGTTTATACATGTGTATTGTAACTCACAGTATATGAATACACATGTTTATACATGTGTATTGTAACTCACAGTATATGAATACACATGTTTATACATGTGTATTGTAACTCACAGTATATGAATACACATGTTTATACATGTGTATTGTAACTCACAGTATATGAATACACATGTTTATACATGTGTATTGTAACTCACAGTATATGAATACACATGTTTATACATGTGTATTGTAACTCACAGTATATGTATACACATGTTTATACATGTGTATTGTGGTATTAGTAGTTTTCTCTTCAATTTTCTAATAAATAAAATGTATTTTTATGTTATGAAAATTTTTAAAATTAAAAAGTAAGTTTGATATAAACAAAATAATGTGATCCTTAATGTTTACTTTTTCTTAGTTAAGTTAGAGCGTTTTAAATAGTTGTTAGGTTTAAAAGATGTTCCTTTAATGCGTATCAGAACTGGAGTCTTAAATGTTGTTTTAAGTTATTGCTTTATTTCTGTTGTGAGTTATAAACACTAAATTCTATGAAATTTGAAATACCGAAAAATATTTTGAAATTGTTACAATGTCACAATCTTATAAATATTGTTTTAAAACACTTATCATTTTAAACAACAATCGTTGACAATTTTCACAAATTTATTAAACGCAACAATTAAGTATTACAAGTCGCAAATAAATATAAAAAATTAAAAAAAATATGCCAACAGGTAATTTTTAAAACTCAATGAATTTTTAAAAATAAAAATTCAAAAAAATCCAGTTTATTACAAATAATATAAAGTTTTTAAATTTCAGATTTTTACTTTTGAATGTTTTTAAGTAAATTGTTTAGATTAAAAAATAAAATAATAAAATTTAATTTTTATTTTCAGAAAAAAAATAGCACAGTGGCAGAGAAGTCTTTTGCTGCTGGAACAATTGCTGAGGTATAGTTTTTTTTTTCTTAATAAATATTTTAATGGTTTGCATTTTGAATATTTGCATTATTTCAATCATTTTATAATTTTAAATAAAAGATCATACAAGCAATGGGTGTATCAATAGGAATTTACGTTCAACCTTTAACACCGTGGTTAGTTCAATTTTTGCAAGATTCTGATGAAGA
Organism: Hydra vulgaris; assembly: GCF_038396675.1. Taxonomy (NCBI): domain Eukaryota; kingdom Metazoa; phylum Cnidaria; class Hydrozoa; order Anthoathecata; family Hydridae; genus Hydra; species Hydra vulgaris. The sequence goes on from NC_088934.1 coordinate 36,470,941, forward strand.
AGTCAGAAGTAATGCTGCTTTTGGTTTAGGTGTACTTTGTGAACATGGTGGAGATGCAGCAAAAATGTAACATTGTTTTTTAGTCTTTCAATAATATTTTATTATTTGTTAATTGTTTTATATATATATGTGTATGTTTATATATATATATATATATATATATATATATATATATATATATATATATATATATATATATATATATATATATATATTTGTGTGTGTATAAAGTATGTATATATATGTATATAAAGTAAGTATATGTATGTATATAGTCACTTAGCAAAAATGAAAAAATATATAAAATAAATAAATAAACTAATGCAAGTAAACTCAGGGAAAATTTAAAAATATATAAAACTAATTAGATTTATCCGAATTTTATTACAAACTAATCTACCTTTTTAAACCTGCAATAAAAATAAACAAGTTTATGCTACAAGAATTCATAACTTTTTTTTGTAAAAACATCCACCCTTTGCCTTTATTACAAACAAGTTTTGTCCTACAATTGATTAACTAATTTAAATAAGTTTAAAAAAATCTTTCTACAGATGTTTTAAAATTGACCACAATTGAGTTGTTGATAGGGGTGAGATATCCGAAAAACCGGATATCCGGTCCAGTTTGTTAAAATGGGATTCGGATTTTAACAAACTGGACCAGATAACCCATTTTGAGTTAAAACTTTCAACTATGGGTGAGCAAAAAGCTCACCCATAGTTGAAACCATAGTTTCCAACCATAGTCACCCATAGTTAGCAAAATCATAGTCACCCATAGTTAGCAAAACCGAACCAGATATCAGGTCCGGTTTTGCTAACTATGAATTTATGAACTATGAAAAACAGAATATTCGGTTTTGCTCACCCCTAGTGTAGGGAACCTTTTTCCTGCCTAATGATCCAGTTGTTCCCATAGCAACTCAATTGGGTTGAAAACTGTGGATTGTAGCAGCCATATTATAATTGTTTGTTCTCTGCAAGCTTTTTTTTTTTTTCAATTAGTTTGTACAGTGTTTGGATGTGTGTTTTTGTTGAACACGCAATTTGGCGTTTTCCACATGACATGGCATTTCTTCTTATATCTTATGATATGCCTTCTTGTCAAGAATTCGGTTAATTTTCACAAGATTACTGACAAGATTAAAAGTAAATCAGCCCCACACCGTTAGGCTGCAGTCTGTATACAATGTGGATGGAATTTTTCAGTGGCTGTTTGTCTCACAGAGATCCATCTCTTTGTTACAAAAACAACCAGTTTAGATTTGTCTGTCCACAACACATTTTTCCAGTTTATTTCTGTCCAACTTTTATGAGCTGAAGCCTGTTAAAGTATTTTTCTTTAAAAAAGGTTTTTGAATAGCTACCATTAAATCCAACTTCAAGAAAGGTCATATTTTTTGAAATATATTTATTATGAGCGGCATTAAAATTAGATGTTATTTCTTGGACTGGTAATCATCTATTTTGTTTACATGAGAGTATAATTGACTTGTCTTCAGTCTTTTGTTTTGCAGTGACGTCCACTTCTTTTCCTATCTTTATTTGTACCAGTACATTTAAACCAGCAAATAGTACAATTTTTGAATATATCTGGTAGAACAACTGTCATTTGCCGAAGTTACAATTGTAAAACTTACTTTGAATAATAAAATAGATTTTTTGATATTTTATAGTTTTTCTAATTTTGAACTTTTAGCAATACAAAAATGAAGAAAACATATTATGCATTATTCATTTTAAAAACATTGACAAGTTCATTTTAATCAAATTACTTTATGGCTTATAAACTTTTAAAATTTAATATCAATTAATATAAGTAAAAGCTGATTAAATTTAAATTATATATATTTATATATAAAAACTTATTCTAATAAAAAACTATTAAAATTTAAAGAGACAAGAAAAAACCTTTTTCCTGGCAGCATATATATATTTATATACAATAATGTTATAATAACATAATATTGTGTTTTGAAACAAATTTCGAATCAAAACTTATATATTGCTAACTTGAAAAATATAAGCAAATATGATGACAAATAATAAGAAAGCAAGTGTAGATTTTCTGACTATATAAATACTAATTAACCTAAAAGATATTTCTAAACTTTCTACTATACTTAATCTTGAAGATTGCATATGTATTGCTTAGGAATCTACAACCTTTACTAGATCATTTAAATGATACTTTAAAAGCTAATGTGATTGGTTATTAGGCATTGACAAGTTTTGAGATTTCCAAATTATACTTGTCACAGTAGGAATAATAAAAGAACTGCTGTAACAAATTGTCACCTCTATGGCTGGATATCCTAAAACTTAAATTACTACTTAAATAAACTCACCCTTAAAAATAAATTAATTATAGTTTTTTGGCCAACCGTTTAGTAGTACATCAAGAAATGAAAACCTGTTTAAAAGTACCTTTTTCCAATAAAATGAATTATTTTTCATTTAAATAAATAAACAGCATGACATACTTGACATTTTTATGTTATTATTTGATATTTTCATTTAGATATAAGTTTTTATGTTTAACATTGTTATGAGGTCTTATGCTTTTTACATTGTTTTTTCGACTAATTTTAACCATTGTTTAATTGGCATGTTTTCTTCGACAGCTTTCCTTCGACAGCTTTGGCAATTGTTAATGTTAAAAGATTTTTAATTATTAACATTAATGAAAAGTAATCAAATAAAAAAATTTTTTCGAAAATACTAAATCATAGTCAGGAAGGGTATGAATTTTGGTGACATTTTTGATATGCATTTGTTATTAAATTTTATTTAATTTAAATTTTATTTAAATTAAAATTAAATTATAAATTTTAAATTAAAGTTATAAAAATTTCTGGGTCCTTAAAGTATAAAAAAAAAATTTTTGACAACTTACCCCATCCTGGGTTGTATGTTGACGAAATTTTTTTATTAATTTATAGTTTTAAAGTTATTGCCAAAATAAATAGTAAAAAAGTTCTATAATTTTTGCAGCAAAATTTGTGCAAAATTTATAGAACTTTTTTTATTACTTATTTTGGCAATAATTTTAAGCTAAAAATATAATATTTCTTTCGATTGCAGTGCCTCAGAAACCCTAAAAAGTGGCATAAATTATTTATGAAAAAACATAATTAATGTGTTTTTAGGTTTTTTCTGGGTACAGGATTTCATTTTTAAAATTTGAAAATTAAATCTGACCACTCTAATCAGCATTTTAAGGTATAACCATATAAGGGTAGGGTGTATCAATTTTTTTTTTTTTTTTCCTCGCAAATTTTCAAATTAAATTTGCGAGAATTTGGTAAAGAATTATAGGTCATTCCAAATCTGCAAAAAAAAAAAAAGGATGTCTTGCCAAGGTGGGCCACATGCTATAAAAGGGAAAATGACTAAAATATGACAATGTAAAGAGGAAAAATTATAACTAAAAAAATATTTTCTTTGTAATTTTTCAAGAAAAACTTATTAATTATAAAGACAAATAAAAAAAAATCATATTTGGTTGTTGTTTTTTTTAATTCATAAAAGTTTGAAAAATTAGGCATTTTTTTTATATTTTAGACAGGAAATTCGACTGTAGGCGTGAACTTTAATGATGATGGTCACGAATATGTAAAACTTAAAGATCCAAAAATGCCTTGCTTTGATGATACACTTTTTTGATACAAGTTAAAATAATAAAAATACAACTACCAAAGAGGAACAATTATAATTTCAAATGATATTTATTTGATTAAATTTATTTATATGCTGAATTTTAAAACAGAAATTTCTATGTAGTATGCTGACGTTAACTTAAACTTAGTTAAATTAATTATCCAATCAAAAATCAAATAAACGGACTAGAGGTTAAAAAGTTATTTTAAACATCCAAATAAAGATGAGAGGGTTTAAGAAAAATTCAATATCACTAATAACAACCCTCGGAATTTGGAAAAATGAAGGTTGGCAATATATTGCCGATCTCAAACTCTTAGAGATCGGCATCAGGTCGGCAAAAAAAGTTTGACACAAAGGGGTTACCATAAAACAGAATCGAGGTAGGCGATTTTGTGCCGACCTCAAACACTTTTAGGTCGGCGTTGCCGAATGCCGATCCAAGTACCAAGTTCAGCATTGCCAAATGCCGACCCAAATACCGAAGGCTGCTAATAATCAATATTACTAATAACACAAAATGTTTAGTGAAAAACTAACATTAACTTTTATAAGGGCCTTACTTATATCATTAGAGAAGCAATTCTTAAGTCATCAAACATTTTTTGAACGCAAACTTAATCTTTTTATAACTTCTACAATCCCAGTTTTATTAGGAAATGCCTTCGCATTTTTAAAAGTTCTTCTTGCAGTATTTCCATCGTTTGTGTTTCCAAGTCCAGATTTTGCAATATCAACAAGTAGGCTAAGTTTTTCCATGCATCTGGCTCGGCTGAACTTTTTTCTGCTCTGCACAGAATTTTGTGCTAATTTTGCCTAACGTGCTTTTGTGTAGCTTGATGAGACTTTACATTAATTTTGTAGCCTAGATGTAATATGAACATAAATGTTTTAATCCAGCACCATCAAAAAAATTGCTTTTTTTTAAATTAATATTAAAAGATTGCATAATTAGAATAAAAAAATTAAAGATAAGATAGTTTCATGTTCCGAAAAGATGGTAGAGAAGTTCTTGTGTTTCTTAAATGGCCAATCTCTGCTCTCTCTGTTATCTTTCTAACTCGATTACATCCGTCTTCTATTTTTCTAACTTGTTTACATCCGTCTTTTTCACTTTTCATAATTTTTTTAGAATAAAAATTAATTTTTAGATTTGAAAATATTTTTTGTTGTTGTTGTTTTAAAAATGTTTTCCATATTTTAAGAAATAAAATTACATAAAGAAGTTATTTCCGCTTTTTTTTAAGGTTTTTGATTGGTCTAAAAATTATGTTAAAAACACGACAAATTGTCTGTCCGCAAAACTCGCTTCTAATTCAAAAGGTTTATTTATTGCCGTAAAAAAAGTTAAAAAAAGTTTAAGAGCAAAATACATAATTTTTAAAATAAATTTTTTATCAAAACGATAACCCTAATGTTTTGAAAAATAGATTTAAAAATTTTTAGGCTTAAAAATAACTTTTTGTCAAATTTATTTTTGGCTACTTTTTAAGGTTTCAGAAGCATTGTGCGCTAGTATCAAATGATTCTTTGTTTATTAAACCAAAACAGTAGCCCACCCTTATTCAAGTTAAAAAAATCAAGGTTAAAAAGAAAGGAAAAATTAATTTTATAAAAATATATTTTTTTTCATAGTAAATATTATGAGCCAACTAGTCCTGTGAAATTTTTTCTATCTTAACTAAAAAACTTTTTTTTTTCAATAAGCAGCCTATAAAAGAAAACTGTATGGAAATAGAAAATCAACTCTGACTGTAATTTTTTTAATAGTTTTTTTTTCATACAACCTTTTCTTCGTAAAGTAAATAGGAAAAAAACGCAAAAGCTCCGATATCTCATATGCGAGTGAGTGAATCCTTACGATACTGCAGTGAAAGATAATATGATCAAGTAGAAAGGTTCCATGTAATTTTCAGCAATTTCTGAAAAAAAGGCTCTGAAAATTAGTTCAATTTGTCAACTTGTCTGTTGCCAACTAGCCCCAGTCTCCTTTATGCATAGAAAAATGTTTATTGTTTTAAAAAAAGAGCGAGCAATTAAAATCTAGCGCGCACTTTTTTAAAATGCGCACTATCACCTTAAATTTTAACCTTCAAAGTTTATACGCACAAAGGCATATTTAATTATAAAATTGCGCCGATTAAATGGGAATTAAATCTTTTAATCGGAAGCAATCTTTTACGAAAAGTTAATTTTATGATATATAAGAAAAGTTCCTTGACCAAACGGAAACCAGAAAAAATGTTTAACGTGAAATAAAAATTTAAACACCTTTCGTTGTCAGTTTTTTTGTTGAGCAAAAAAAAAAAAATTATGACTTTATTCCTCAAAAATTAATTAAAATTTCTTAGATTTTATGTTAATATTCTACAATCTTTGTTCAACTTGCTGAATCAGCAAAAGCAGCCTTCCCTTGTCCAAGACAATGTTTGCGGTGCTGTTTCTAGAATGGTAATGGCATCTAAAGAATCTCTACCGTTGCAGCAGGTATTGGGTTATAATAACTTTTCTTGATATGTTAATTTTAAGATTTTTTTAATGCTGTGTTTCTGTTAGGTATTGTCGGTATTGATCGATTGCCTTCCAATTAAGGAAGACGAAAGGGAAAATGAAACTGTTATGAAATGCCTTTCAAACCTTTACGTTACCGACAGCTGCATTGTAAGTTGATTTTAAACGTTTTACTAAAATTTTATTATAATATAGCGGCGACGATTACTTTATTAAGTTACTTTCCTTATTATTTTTATGTTATTTTCACTTAGCATGCTGATTGCATTCAACAATTGAATGTGTTATGTTAGAAAGATTTATAGTACTAAATTTTTTATAAATAGAACGAGCGCTATTTCTTTTTCTGTTTTGCGTTGGAGTTTTTGCGTTATACAAATTTGTGTTGCGCATGACGTACGTTGTTTACGACCTTCTCTTAGTTTCGAATGCTTGCGTATTGGGAATGTTTTTAAATTGTCTGGTGCGGCAAGAATACTTTGTAATATGAAAATATGTAAACAAATTAGATTAAAGCATTATTCTTATTTCCATTTAGCTGTTTCCATATTTGCAAAAACTTATTCCTATTTTCATCGAGTCTCACGGCAACGAAAACTCCGGAATAGAACTAGGTTGGTTTTTTGCTTACAAGATAAATGATCCAAATGTTTTTGTTTAAGGACTTTAAATTTAATATTTCGGTTTTTTTTTTTAGCTACACGTGAAAAATTAAAAATCGCAATTGAAGATATTCAAAGAAAATTTCCTTTAGAATTTAATCAAATAATATCCACTCTTGCTCAAAAATAAATATATTTAGTTTTTTTTTTTTTTTTTGTATTAATTTAAAGCATCGCGTATATTTCGTTTAGAAAGTTACGTTATCAACAAAATTTAGTAAAGCCTTGACAATGGTTTCCACTTTTATCAATCTTTATGATTCGCCGTTACGATTTATTATTAATTTTGAAATAAAATAATTAAATCCCGGAAAAAGAATATACCGTTTTTACAAACGGGTTGATAAGTTTGAATAATTTTATAAACGATCCGAAATTCCTTTTTATAACAATAAAAATCTTGCTTTATAATTAATTTGTATTAATAATAATTAAGAAAATAAGTTGGTTTTTCAAATATTCTAGGCTGAAAATATTGAAGAAAAATAATGATATGTAATATTTAAAACTAAATATCTGATTTTTGCGTCTTGAACCCCCTGTGCCTTTATTCCGCCTATGTTAAATTTTAACATAAATCTTAGATACCGAAAGATATTGTTTGAGACGAATTAACATTTTTTCGGCGTAACCGGTTTATTTGTAGCTGTTTTTTCAACAGTGATCAGAGTTTGACCATAGTAAAGAGGGCCTTATGGATTAAACAGGATAGAAAAAACGTTAAATTGAACTAAACAAATATGTTTTTGGTGCATGTTTTGGTAAAATTGAAAATAATTTTAATCTTTGTGTTATAACGGTTGAAATCTTTTCATCGTTATGTAAATAGTATATCTATATACAATCTTTCAAAATATTGAGTTGGAAATCTAAAATCATTTAGTTATTATTTTCTTGATTTCTTTAAACAATGTTAAGATACAAGCTTGGTAAAATGCTATTGTATATTTAAATTTGACTGTTTAAACTATTTGCTAGAATATCGCAAAATTGTTTTTAAAACAAGCCTTACTATTTAAATAATTGAATAAAAACAGTAAAAAGAACTATGTTTATGAATTTATTCGCTTAATAAACGTGTTACTTGTTTTTTGCGTGTATTGCATTAAAAGTTTCGGGTGTAACTGTGATATTTGTAACTGGTTGAATAGAGATTCGCATCTTACCTGTTCCTAATCACCACATGAACAGTAGTAGTAATTTTTTGCTTTGACCTTAAGACATTTAAGTTTTTTTTGTTTAATAGATTCTCTAAAACTTAGGTGAAGTCACCTTAGTTTTCACGAATTAAATGGTTAAAAAGTTAAAACACTTTGTCGATCAGAAAATTTTTTGTTCATACGGAAAATTGGAAACTTAACGCCAGCTTACGTTCCACAATCATTTCGAAGCGCCTAAAAAATTCGCACGCTGAGTTTAGATCAGATGCCTAGGGGGAATTTATTGCTGCATGATAATAGATAGAGCGCCAATTTTAAGTTTCTTGTTAAACTATGTAAAAAAAACAAATTAATTTTATCTAAAACATGATATTTTAATAATATTTTCCCTTTTTTTTTTAATTAACATAAACATTATTTTGAAATTTGCGATATATATACCTAAAATAAGTTATTTTAGCAAAAAATTTTGTTAACATTTGCAACATTCCTCTTGAAAAATTTCAAATATTTTTTACATTTTTCAGGGCTAGAAATAGTTGTTAAACAGAAATATGATATTTGTCTTACTAAATAACATGAATTATGCAGCGATAAAAAATAGTGAATAGTTTTTTTTCTTGTTTTTTTTTTTCTTTTTGTTTGGTTTTATTTTGAAACTCATTAATAAATTTGATCGAAAATAAAATTGGGCGCGTTACTTACGCTTGCTAAACATCGCGCAACCATGCCGCATTAGCTTAAAAGGTATAAAAGCTGGACTTGCGCATTTCTTTTATGACTAATCTACTTTCTATTAAAAATGTCGAACGAAGCAGAAGGATTGTGGTGCGGCTTAATTGAAAAATGTTTTCAGGAAGCTTTAGCTATTTACCCTCCTTGCGGAAGACAAAAAATAATGATTTCGTCACGTGATAAAATGTATGGCAGAAACGAGCTTATAGCGCGCTACATCTTAAATAAAACAGGTAAAGTTAGGACTCGTAAACAAGTGGCGAGTCACATTCAGGTGCTAGCAAGAAAGCATATGAGAAAATCTCATAACAATCAACGTAGTGAAGTTAATGGACATAACAATTTGGTTACAAAATCTAAAACCTCTCGTATTTCGTCGCCTTTTGATATTACATACTCGCCTTTGGATTTCTCATCAAATAATTTAAGTTACCAGACTCCATTTGTCGACGACCTACACCATATGATAAATCATAATTCTCCATTGCAAGAACCCGTTAACTCATTTAATTACCACAATGAAAATTCATTCATAGAAATGGACCGTGATAACTATTTGAACTACGATCAGTATTACTTCATTGATAAAAGATGCGAATTCAGAGCTCCTACGTATAACGAAAAGTTACCGAATTTTAGTCGTGAAATTTTACAAAACTTTCGACCTAGTTACGGGAAAAATCATTTCTCGAAAAATGACATTTCTTTAATTGAATACACCAAAGATAGAGAGAACAACGCCAATGCGTACTTTTCATTTTGTAAATCAAATTTTGAAAATGAGCAAAGACCTTGGTTTACACATAACGAGCCAAACATCAATCGATACATACGCACTTTTAAAGATGAATTGAAATCAAATAATGACAGCTTTGATTCTCATATAAGCTTAGAACCATTTTTTAGAGACGATTTTTAGTTAAAAAATTGACTGTGCTTGTAATAAATTTTCTGTATATTTTATCAATAAATTATTTTATGTGTACATGACTTTCGTATTTTATTGCCCTTTGAAAATACATACTTGTATTTGGATGCCTCATCAAATAATTCAATAATTCAATAATTCTTTTACACTAAACAAATTTACTAGGAACAACAAATAAAACTTTACTCATTTAATGGTTTTAAAATAAAACCATTACATGAGTATTCCGTGTGGCACATAAAATGTTTAGGTTTCAGATTAAATTTTTCTGGCAATCTGATGACTGAAAATAAAATAATGGAAATGTCGACAACCCTATAACGGGTCTATAGTTCTAGATAGTAAGCGGCCGCCCTAAGGAGAATTACTATATTTTTATATAATAATTTTCCTATTATTGTATAAACATTATTATTAGATATACCTTTCTTATAACACAATGTCATAGGTCTTATCAGGTTTTTTTGATTAATCATCGTTTGTGCGTTGCCGACGAGATAACTTCAACTACGAAAAGAGTTGCTTTGCTTATACTGAAAACAGTTACTTGCTTATCACGAAAAAGCGCAAGAGTTTTGAAAACTCTTGCACTTTTTCGTGTTAAGCAAAATAAGGTTTTTTATGCACCAAGCAAAATTTATTTTGCCTGATGCATAAAAAAGCTGATTTCGTTACTAGATGTAGATTTAAATAATCTCTGACTGGATAAGAAATCGAATTTCGGGAAATTAGGATGGGTAATAAATTAGAGCATAAAAGTGTTAAAGAAATGTTGAGATTAAAAACCTAAATAACTTTTATCAGCTTAAATTTCAACTTTCTTTATGTTTCGAATTTAGCTTTCAGACTTTTTATACCTAGATTCTTATCAGATTAGGCGGATTGACCACTTATCTCCATACTACATAAGCACTTTTTAAGAGTCTTCAAAACCAACTTCAAAATGTCAATAAACTATGAAGTAGTTAAGTAGAATTTTTGTGCTATGTTATATGAACTTCTATAATTCGAAATATCATTTAATTTGAACAAATTCTTCGGTCTTTTCTCAGCAAAACAAAACAAAAAAATCGCGTTGATTCTTTCTTTCTGCTGTTATTTTTAAATCATTTACAGTCTTTATAATTATTTGCAGTAATCATTTATCGTGAAATGCAAAAACTCATGTTACAAAATTGATATTCTCGGTAAATTAAAAAAAAAAACCTGTTCTATTTCTTAACTTAAAGTAAATTGCTACTTTGTTTTTATTTTAAAACTTTCAATAGTCCTGTTTGCAAGCATGTTTACTAATATTACTATTGTATTTTATTTTTTATTCATATATTTACAAAATGCTTTTGCTTACCATCACTAACTTCAAACAAAAGTAGAACAATATTTTAAACTTAACAAGTTTATTATTGAAAATAAAAGCATGCAAATATTTTACAATATAGTAATAATGAAGCAAGTATATAATATACTCTTAAATAACTCTACTCTTCAACATCCGTAGGGCAAACGTCTGCATTGGTAGTTAGTTAGGGGAAAGGCGCCTATGATGGCATACTTAACTTTGAAGCTTCATTATTCAGTATCCTGAAGACCAATAATAAAAGTTTTGATATGGATACATTCCTTGTTACATCTAGAATAATAATTACCCTGGGAGTTTTCATCAGTTTTATTTTTTTTATAAGTTATTCTTATTGTAAAAAAAGCACAAGTATGCCATCATAGGCAACCACTGCTCCTATGATGGCATAGGGGAGGATGGGGCTAGTTAGGATCGAGGGTAACTTAATGATTTCATTTAACCTTAGAGTCTTTCCTCAGAAAAGCCAGAAATTACTCGAAACCATCCTAATTTACCATTTCATGCTACACACCAGCATTGTAAAATTTTGCGCATGCGCATAGGATATAATGCGTTTTACGTATTTTTTGGACCAAAAAAAATTTTTGGAGCATCGCTTTCTTTTAACTTTACTTAAAAATAAGTTTTTCTTTAAATAAAAAAAGGTTTTCCCAACTCGTCAATATTTCAACACCCCATACTCGTCAGTATGCCATCATGGGTAAAAGTCATCATTTTCATTAAAACAAGCTGTGTCTGCTTTGTTCAAAAGATAAAATTAAAGTAACTATTCCACTAAATGCACAAAACTTGAATATAAAATGCATGAAAATTTCATTTCTGCACAGTTAATAGTAAAATCACAATCTTAAATATATGAAGGAAATAAAACTACAACAGCACATCCCGAAATCGATTTTTGTTGATTATAAAAACAATACTTGTGCACAAGGGACGTTTTTTCACTAAAAGTAATGTAAAGTCAGTATAGTCATGTAGGTCTAATCATTTTTTTACCAAAACCAATTTTAATGGAAATATGACCGGTATGCCATCATAGGCGCTATGCCATCATAGGCGCCTTTCCCCTATATGAAAAACAAATTCGTACTCAACAACGTAATTTTCAAATTTTTTCATATTGGCAATTTTTTACTATTTAAGGGTACTTTGCCTGATTGATATTTGCCTTTCCTGGCACAACATGTGGAGTGTCGGTAAAATTGGTCATACTAAAAAGAATGGATAAAACCATATGTCTATTCTCTTGTTTTTTATGTACCCAAATTGGTCGTATTTTAGTCAAACTGAAAAAAAAATCGATATGCGGAAGAGAATAAATATTGTTTATTGTGGATTATTAAGTCTATGACAGCAACCTTTTTAGCATTTTCATTCAGTAAAGGTGGTTAATTTTGCAGCTTAGTTCTTTTCATTTATTGCAAACATGTACTTAGGGGCAACCAAAACGTCGCCCCTAAGTAGATGAAATTTTTATTCCTGGATGAGAATTGCAAACATTATTGTAAAATATCGTTTGCATCCAAATACTTTAATGTTTTTCCAGAATAATAACTAGCATATCATACGAGCTGATATGATCAAATATTTTTTATTTAAACTTTTCATGATATTGCATTAGAACTTTATTTCTTTCCTCTCATATCTACTTATGTTTTATCACAAACCTTTAAATCTGTCAATTTACAAGTGTAAGGTAAGTTTCTGACGTGAATTGTGGTTCATATCCTTACTCTTCCACATTATATTACCACATTTCCACATTATATATATATATATATATATATATATATATATATATATATATATATATATATATATATATATATATATATATATATATATCGTCCCCTCAGTATTATCTTGTTCTATCTACAAATTTTTTTTTTTTTTGCAAAAACCAATTTTTATTGTTTAAAAAAGTATAATGTATTATTTCCACTTATCAATAAATTATTACCTTCTCTGCTTCGTCAAGATTTATTCAATTTGACTTTGTTCTAATTACAATTTTACGTATTTTGTTAGTTTTATCTTATTCTATTTCACTTTTTTAAAACATTTTAGTATTATAATGTTCTAATGCCCAAATCTGCAAATCAATGTGGTAGCGCAAGTCACGTGACTTTTTATTTTGATATTTTCAAAATGTCGTCAAGTAAGTTTATTGGTTTAGTTACAAAAGAAACAGTTGACTTTGAATTACTTAATACCGACTCGTAAGTAGTTTCTATTATTATGGTATTTTTAAAATTTGAAAATATAAAAGAAAATTTTATTTTTCCGATAATTGGATTCCATTTTATGTTCTTTTAACGATAAAATAGTCAACTATTACATCGTGCATTATCAACTATTATATAAATATCGTGCATTAAAGGGTTAAAATAACTTAAGACTAGCTCTCATACACAGTACTAGTAGTTAACTAACTATAAATCTATATGTATAACTATATATATATATATAACTATATGTATAACTATATATATTGTGCCTTTAAATAACTATATATATATATTGTGCAAAGTCTAAGTAAGACTAATAACTATATATATATTGTGCAAAGTCTAAGTAAGACTAAATTCTTTATATTATTTATTTCCTAACTGTAAAAAAATAACTTATATTACCCTCTTAATTACGATGCTTATGAAATTCCAATTGTCATTAATTTTTGATTTTTTTTTAATATTATGTTGTTTTTAAATGTAGCTAAAGTTTATACTTTTTATTTCTACAGTGTCGATTCAAGTTTCCACAATAAGCTACTACATACAGATTTAGAAATAGTTGTGCCAATAGAGCAACTCTCGACAAAAAAAAAGTTGGACGTAAAAGAACCAGAAATCCAGATAGCTGGAAATGCAATGTCAATAAAAAAAGGCGTCAAGCTGGCCAGGAGTATAAAAGCAGGAATAAAGTGATAAGAAGAAAGAGAGAGATCAATAATGAGAAGGACTGTACTAACTGTAAATTTAAATGCCACATTTATTTTCCGCAAGAGCAACGGGGGTTACTATTTAACAAATTTTGGGGACTCAATGATGACCTCAAAGCACACTTTTATAGTGAAAATACAACACGTATTGTGAAAAAAACTAAACGAACACTTGCAATTTCATCGAGGCGGCAATACTCATTTGCCTACTTTTTTCACCTGGCAGGGATTCCCATTAGAGTTTGCAAACCTTTCTTTTTAAACACTCTTGACATAAGCCAACAAAGAATTTCATATTTTTATAAACATTTCCAAACAGATACAAATACGCCTACCCCAAGAAAACAAGGTAAACATACAAAAAAGAAAATTCCTGACGCGGTCAGAGATGGCGTTAGGAAACACATATATAGTATTCCGGTTATAGACTCGCACTATTGCCGTGCTAATACAAATAGAAAATACTTTGAGTCTGAATTGTCTATTAGTCGACTGTATGAGCTTTACCAAGACTTTTGTCAGCAAAAACGATTTCAACCGGCTAAAAAGCACTTATACTCTGAAATTTGTTTAACTGAGTTCAATATTTCTTTCCAGCAAAGAAAAAAAGATAGGTGTGATAAGTGTGAATTTTTTAAAATCAAAAGTGCTGAAGGTATTTTAAGTGATTGTGAACGGGCTCAGCATCTAAGTCATATTGAACAAAAAGAAGATGCAGGCGAAGAGCGCAAAAAAGACAGACAGTCAGGACATCCTGTTCTCTGTTTTGATTTACAAAATGTTTTAATAGTTCCCAAGGCTGAGATATCCAACTTCTTTTATCTTAGGAAGCTGTCTGTTTATAACATGACAGCACATCTTTCTTTAGATAAAGATGTTTATTGTTGTATCTGGTCTGAAAGCCAATCTGGCAGAGCCGGAAATGATTTGGCATCTGCAATCCTACGAATTTTAGAACCTGTGCTTACCACCCATCCACAACTTAAGAACCTCATTTTATGGTCAGATTCTTGCGTTCCGCAAAATAGAAACAGTATTATGAGCACGGCAATAAAGCATTTTTAAATGCTCATCCTGATGTTGAATCAAGCTGGAGCTAAAGCTATAACTTTACCAAAGTGCCCTTTACTCAAGTAAAGCAATTAAAATACTATTCCAATCATCCTTTTACTGTTTCATTTAAAAAAAACATGCAGACGGCTTCACCTCAGTTTTTGCAGGTGCCCAATCATTAAGAAAAAAGAAATCTACAGTATATCCCATAACTGCACCAAAACTGTCAATTCAGACCAAAAAAAGCCACTTACTTTCAAAAGAAAAGAATGAAGATATTAAAAAAATGATGCCCTACATGCCTGAGATTGATAGAAATTATATGGCAACTTTTTGTGTTTAGTAATTCATGTGCATCTCCCATGTACTTTTCTTAATTATTTTTATGTCTTAATATAATTGTTTCGTGAAAAAAAAAATATTTTACTTGAACACAACCAAACAATGTCTAAAACAGGGGTGGATCCAGGTCATTGTCCCAGGGGGGAGGGGGTTATATGACCAAAAAAAATGATTTTTTCAGCTAAAACCACTGTTTCATTTGATCATTTTTCTAACTAAGTTCAACAATTCTTTCCGGCAAAGAAAAAAAGATAGGTGTAATTAGTGTAAATTTTTTAAAATCAAAAGTGCTGAAGGTACTTTAAATGATTGTGAACGGGCTCAGCATCTAAGTCATATTGAACAAAAATAAGATGCACGCGAAGAGCGTAAAAAATGCTTATAAATTAGTTTACTAATAAATATATTAAATGTGTATATAACTAACTTTTTTTTGCCAAAAATTCAAATGTTGCAATATAATATTTTGTATTTTTATTTTTTTTTTAATTTCTATCAATAATATTTTGAAGATTGATAATTCTTAAGATGGAGGGGGGGGGGGGAGGGGAGGGGGATACTCCCATCTTTGTGTCCGTCCTTGGTAAGAAATACATTCAAAACATTCACCAAATAAGACATTTGTGCATGTTTGGACAAACTATAATTAAAAAAACCCAAAGAAATTGACATAGAACATTATACAATTTTTGTATTTTGTAAAGTTTGTCAGTAATTTGTTCTATCTCAAAAGTCAAAAATCATTTTTTTAAACACTAAATACACAATAATTTTCTAAAAATGGTTTATAAGGGTATTATATATCGACCTTGACAATTTTATAATAACAAAATTTGGTGCAAAGTTTATTTTGAACATTTTTAGGGCTTTTGAAAATTCAAATGCCTTTTTTTCAAAACCTTAGTTTAGCGACATAGAACAAGATAATACAGAGGGGACGATATATATATATATTTTATCTTTTCCGATTTTTTAAAATACAAAATAAAACAAATTTGAAGTTCTATAGAACTTCAAAAATAAAAAAAAATTCATAAATCCTGACTTTTATAAAGTTTTACTTCTATTTAAAAAGTGCATTGCGGCAATATCTTCTTAAATTAGCATTTATTGCCGTTTTATAAACTTATTTTTTTGTTTATTAAATACTGTTTAAAATTGGCAGATTAGTATGCCTTAGTGGCCGAGGTGGTTAGCTCGCTGCCGCTTCAAAGTAAAACGCGAGTGTTCAAATCCCTGTCACGTACGAACTTTTTATTTAAATCTTTTTCAAGTTTTATTAAAATACAAGATAAAACATTTTTAAAGTTCTATTGATGTTATATAAATAACATACATAATATAACTAACAAAAGGCAGAGAGCTTTTAAAAAAGTTTAAAATTTCTATAAACATAAAAACAGCGGTAGAAATTTTTGCGCATATGTCACGGTAGAGATACTTAAGTTATTAATGTATATATTATAATATATTTTAATTTTATTTAAAATAAAAGAAGATAAAAATGAGCTAAAAAAAGTTATGAAAATTAATTTAAGAGTTTTTGTAAAAATTGTTCGCTGTCGCTTTGCATTCCTACATTAAATTGTTTGTACCAAAATTTGATGAGTATCTTAAGGAATCGTATTTTCTGAATTTCTAATTTTAACTTTCTTCTTAATTAGTATTAAGTTTTTCATATCAATCTATGAGTGTTGCATAATTCCTTTGCATCATCCAAAAAGGTGTTTAACTGAACAATAATTGAGTTGGGAACTAATAACTTCTAAAGTTACTTTATTGTTTAAAAGGCGGAAATAGATTGATTTATTTTGCTGTATGTGAGTTGACATCTTCTGAACTTTAAATAGAGAATATATATAATTTTTACTATACTTAGAGACATTAAAAAACGATAAAACTGCATTCCTTTCAGGTTTGTCAAGTTTTTTCATTGTTAAATCTTTAAACGCGCAGACTTAATAAGCTTAGCAAAATTTTGCAAATGATTTATACAACTCGATAATGGAACTCCGATGTGCATACCAGATTCCAAATTGAATCAGAGTTCGCACTCTTGTTTGAAAACTTGATACTCTATTTAAGAGTGGCAAAAGTTGATTTGCTTTTTCCTAAGAAATGCCCAGAATATTAAGTTTATCATGAGGTATTATTTGATGGTCGTCTAGGGTTAACATGCAGTTAGTAATTTGTTTTTTTCTTGATTAAGAGGAAATGAAACTGATTTGGAACCTAGGTTTGAAATAGTTGCACTGCTGTTATGGTATAAAGAAGATATTGTGTTGGCTATTTGGAGAGGTTTGTTTTTATCGAAGTAAAGTTTACCAAAGAGAATATCCAAGTTGCAGCTGTCAAAAGCTCAACGTTTGGCGAACATAAATAATTGTTGTTGTTATAAGGTTTAGTTTTTTCTCTTATAACAAAATCAGTATGCAAGGTCGAACTCTTAATATTAAAACCAAATTGAAGCGGATGAGTTTTTTTTATTTCCGGGCAGATGAGTATAATAAGGTATTCTAAAAGTTTCGTAAATATCGGAACCATGCTAATACCACGGTAGTTGTAGTAGATTCTTAATGTGCTTAGGTAATCAGTTAAGTCTGCGCGTTTAACACACTATAAAGGGACAAATATTTTTCTTACTGGAAATAAGGCTTTTTTTTTTTAAATATACGTCGCTGTTCATATAAAAATAAAATAATAAAATTACAATGAAATTTTTACGTTACACAAAGAATATATACAAAACAGACAGGGGCTCAAAGAATATATACAAAACAGACAGGGGCTCAAAGAAGATACGGATGACTAGTGTCACCACAATCTTTTCATTGAGCCCCTTTACAATAACATTTAAAGCCCACTTGACTTTAGTAAATTTACAATAAAATATTTTTTCTGAAAAATACTACGTGAAGAATAAAAACTCATATAAACATACATACTCATGTATAAATATACACATAAACACACACACGTATAAAAACATACTTACATATAAGTCAGAAATTAAGGAGACACATTTTTATTTGCCGTTTAAAAGAGAAAGTGCTTTTCAAATTTTTTATATTGTTATTTTTTAATTGATTTCATAATGACGGGTCTTGGCTAATAATTGAGAATTTTGACACTTGCGATTTTACTTTACTCAAGTGATAGTTATGGTTGGCATTTAATCGAAGATTGTATTTTTGTGAAAACACCGATATAAAAATATCAGAAAATACAGCAAATTGTTCTCAAATTTATACATGAATATTAATATTCGAAGCGAATTAAGCTTTGATATATTTACCACATTCATGTATTTCATTACAGGGGAAGGGTTTTCTAATCTCTTTAAATAGTTAAATGCCTTACATGCGTGGTTTTGTAGGCTCTGTAATCTTATTAAATTAGTTTTGTGCGTGTTAGCCCAAATATTATTAGCGTAGAAGAGATGACAATGAACAAGACTGAAGTAAAGCATTTTGCGTGATTTATAATCAAAAAAAGCCCTAGATTTATATAATACACTTATAGCAGAAGATATTTTTGCTTCAATTAGACTAATATGTTTTTATTAAATTTTATACTCAAACTTTTATTTTCTTCAAAAATAAATAACGGGGCGAGGGTCCTAATAAGCTGCGGATGGTCTGGAAAAAAATTTAATAAAAGCCTATTAAAAACTTATTAAAGAAAAAAATTAGTAAGTCCGCACCTTTTTTTTTTTTAATAGACTTACCATGACCCGTATTATACGGGTAATGGTAAGTTCATTCAAAAAAAATTATTAATTCAGTACTAATATCCAAACTGCAACAACGTTCGCGCAACGACTACCAAAACGTTCAAAGTTAATTATATTATAAATTGTTTTTTTAAACATAACTTAAAAAGATAGACAAAATGTGTAGTTTTTCTACCAATTACTAAAAAATATTGATGTAAAGAATGAGTATAAAAAAGGTCGGTGTAGAATAGATTTACCAAGACCCGTATTTTACGGGTCCGGACACCTAGTAACTTCTAATTGGTCTGTAAAAACAGCACGTGTGCAACACAGGAGTTGTTTATAATTTTCATCTGTAATTATTGTCTAATCAGGACTTTTTACAAGGTGAAAATTCGACGATTAATTGACTTATGAGTGATGTTTTCAGTGTTTAATCGTTTTTCAAAAATAGTAGCAAATTCGGCGGTTGCAGAACACGAGAAAATCACGTTTTGTTAATGATGTTGGTAATGTGGTGCCTGACTGATTTTTACAGAATATCATTTATTCCGCACATAAGGAACATTTTTTGCAATAAAATGGAAGAGTAAAAAAAATGAGACATGTGTAGTTTTTTCAGCCCATTATTCAATTGAAATTTTATTTTTTTTAATTTTCTTTAGGTGTCTCAAGAAGTCCCTTAATCTTGTCACAGAACACCGCAAACGAGCATTTAATTAGAAGTTTTTTCTTTTTAATTGGATTTGAATGAGCATTTAATTGGAAATTTTCTCTCTTTCCTACTGATGTCACTAAACTTGCCCAGAAGTGGGGTTTAAACCACGGATCCTTTGTTTCTGAGGCAAGTGCGCTACCACTGCACCACGGCTGCTCCATCTAATTCTACCGCGATGTGAAGGAACTTTTTTTAAATGTATTTTTGACATTACTTTTATAGAAGGTGTTAAATTACAATAAACCTTTTTTATAATAAAGTATGCAATTTGATTTCTATAAAAATGTCTTATAAAAATCCTCTATATTGAAGCAACAATTATACATTAAGAATTTAAAAACAAAAACTAAAATAAACTTCTCATTAAAAATTGCGCCAGAAAAAAATCTCATTAAAAAAAAATTCTCATTAAAAATCTCAAAAAAAATTCTCATTAAAAAAATTCTCATTAAAAATTGCGCCAAAAAATATTCTCATTAAATATTGCGCCAAAAAATGAGAAAATTACGTATTTCTTGATGACGTAAGTACATGTCTGATTTTTACAAAATATTATTTATTCTACACATAAGGAACATTTTTTGCAATAAAATCAACAAGTAAAAAATGCGACATGTGTGGTTTTTTCAGACCATTATTTAATTTTCGATATGAAAAAAATTTTTTTTAAATGTATTTCTGACATTACTTTTATAGAAGGTGTTGTTTTTTTTTTTATTGTTTATTTTTGCCGTTTAATAATATATACAGTTTCGAAGCATATAAATAAAAATAAATATTGGCGGAGCAAGAAGAAAACTTATTTAGCCTTATCACCGAGCCCCATTCTCACGTATTTACAAAAACCGTAATATTTAAATATCTTTGGATAACAAACTATTTATTAAAAAAAATATAAAAGTAAAATAGATAACAATTCGGTGTCATTTTAAGAAAAATTCAAGGAATTAAAGTTTAAGGAAAGAGAAAGATCAAGTAAATAAGAAAAAAATAAATAAGATATTATCATTTGCTAAATACTTAAAAATATTAACTAAGATTTAAAAATAAAAAGTAAATAAATTAATATACATCATAGAAATAACATAAGTAAATTAGTATACTTCATAGAAATAAGGTAAATAAATTAGCAAACGCCATAGAGGTAATACCATAATTAAGGTAATAAAAAAAAATGTTGATACACTCAGTGAAATAATTTTTCTATTAATTATATTTTTGTATTTGAGTTTTAATTTAAAAAAAAACAATAAAAATCGGATATATTAAAATCCATAAGTTAGAATGCCTGTTTTGATTCATTTTTAAACTGCTCTATACTAGTTTTATATGTATATGCAATTTTGGGAAACATTTTCCACAAGTAAGGTCCTCCATAAAGAACTGAATATGAAGTTAGTTTTGAATTATATTTTGGGACAACAAAGTTGTTTTTTGAAAATTTTGGATATTTATGAAATATTTTGTCAAAATAAGATTGAAATGTTTTAGGAGATAATCCTATATTTGTTTTATACATGAACATTAAAACTTAGTGTAAGTTGATTTTTTATATAATTAATGTTCCAAGTAGGGGAGATCGGGGCTAGTTGGCCGCAGGGGTAAGTTGACGAACTGCGTTTATCTTCAGGGGCCGTATTCTCATCTCTCCGTTAAGCATAACTGAGCGTTAGTCAAAAGTTTCTTTTAAATTACGTTAATAAAAAATTTATTTAAAATTATAATTTTTTAAACATAAATGTTTTATTTTGGTATAAGTTTTTATTTAACGAATTTATATAAATTTTCGTCATTTCTTTACTTAGAAATATTGTAATGAAATTTCAGACAAAAGCTCCGTTAAGCTTAACGGAGAAATGAGAATACGGCCCCAGAGCCTTTCATCAGAAAGTGACAAAAACTACACAGAACCTTTCTAATTGACCATTTCATTATTCACTAAAGTATTGTCAGGATTCGCGCATGCGCATGGGAGATGTTTATAAATTTTATAATATATTTATAAAAAGTATAAACTAATTATTTATTATTTAATATATTTATAAAAAGTATAAATTAATTATTTATTTTTTTATACTTAATATTTTATGGGATATTTTTAATATTTTTATTCTTCAAACTATTAACTTAATATTTTTAAATGAATGTAACATTTACATTTATCTTAAGCTTAAATTCTTACCGAAATTTTATTTCTATATTTAAAATCTAAAAAATGGACTCAAAACATGCAAATAATTTTGAGTTTAATTCTTTTGACTTTTTTCAAACAATAAACAATGAAACTGATTCAATTTATTTTAGTAAAGCAGGTGTTTAGTATTAAATTTATTTTAGTAAAGCAGGTATTTAGTATTAAATTTATTTTAGTAAAGCAGGTGTTTAGTATTAAATTTATTTTAGTAAAGCAGGTGTTTTGTTAAACGATTGTTTTTATTTTTATAACAATTAACTAAATGAATTTCTTGAGCGAGATCGCTTAAATGTGATACATTTTAACATAAGAAGTTTAAAAAAGAATTTTGAAAATTTTAAGAATAATATTGAGGAAACTTTAAATATTTTTAACGTTATATGCCTAACAGAAACTTGGTGTAGTTCTGACGAGAATATTGGTGAAACTTGGTGTAGTTCTAACTCGAATCTTCACCTGCCAGGTTTTAATCCTGTTTCTTTAGCACGTAAAACAAAAAAACGAGGCGGTGGAGTACTTTTTATGAAAGTGAAGGTTTATAAATAGGCCTGACATGAGTATTTCTGATGCCGATAAAGAGGTTTTAACAATTGAAATTTTAGCCAAAAAAACTAAAAATATACTTTTAAGTTGCTGTTATCGCCCACCATCTGGTGAAATAAATAGTTTCAAGTCCTTTTTAAATACTAATATTATAACAAATTGTACAATAGAAAAGAAATTGAATTACATTATTGGTGACATAAATTTAGACGCATTAAAATATCACGTAAATTCCAAAATTAATAGTTTTTATAATGATTTATTTAAAAACGGTGCAATTCCGCTTATTAATAAACCAACAAGAGAAACTTTAAAGTCAGTATCTTTAATAGATAATATTAATACAAAAGACACTTTTAATGAATCTCTTAAAAAAGGGTTAATTAAAAATGATGTTTCAGATAATTTTCCTATCTTCTTTTCAATAAATACTGATATTGAACAATTACAAATAAAAAAACAAGTTATCCTAAAACGCTGTTTCAGTGAAGTAAATATAGCATCATTTAATGAACAACTATCATTACTACATTGGAAACATAAATTTTTCGTCGGAAGCAAATGTGGTTTATAACTCATTCTTTAGAACATTCTATGAAGTTAATGATGCAAACTTTCCACAATACAAAGTGAAACAGCGTGTTAGGATAACTTGTTTTTTTATTTGTAATTGTTCAATACCAGTATTCATTGAAAAGAAGATAGGAAAATGATCTGAAACATCATTTTTAATTAACCCTTATTTAAGAGATTAAATAAAAAAAAGTTTAAAGTCACCATGGATTACTAAAGAGCTCAGGAAATCTTCCAAAGTTAAACAAAAATATATAAAGTCATAAATATTTAAAGTCAAAAACAGATAAAAATAAGGAGATTTATAAAAATTGTGTAAAGCTTTTTGAAAGTAAAAACAAAAACTTAAAAAAAAAAAAATACTATTCAAACTTATTAGAGAAGTTTAAGAATAATGCTAAACGCACATGGCAAATTTTAAATGAAATTACTGGCAATCAAAAAATTAAAACATGCAACTTACCAAAATTTATTAAAAACAATGATGATTTTTGATATAATCCTAAAGATATAGCAAATCAAATAAATAATTTTTTTGCAACTATTGGTCCAAATTTAGAAAAAACATTCCAATTATAACTAACACAATAAATGATTTTAATCTTCCAATAATTTCTATACTTAATAACTTTGAACTTTCGATTAAAGAGTTTTAATGTGCTTACAAAATGCTAAAAATCAATAAATCGATAGGCCCAGATCAAATAAATGGTAACGTTATAATCAGTTCTTACGAGATCATAAAAACTATACTCTTTCAGGTCTTTAGTTGTTCAATTAAATAAGGTATATTTCCTGATCAACTAAAGGTAGCCAAAGTTACACCAATATGTAAAGGGGGGGAGGGGGAAATTATCAAATATAACTAATTATCGTCCAATTTCTGTACTTTCTGGTTTTTCAAAGATTTTTGAAAGGATTCATTACAATAAAATTTATGATCACCTTTCTAAAAATAAAGTACTAAATACAACCCAATATGGTTTAAAAAACATAATTCCACTGAACACGCAGTGCTTCATCTGACTAGAAATATTGCAGATTCGTTTGAAAAATCACAATTTACTCTTGCAGTGTTCATAGATCTATCAAAAGCCTTCGATACGATAAATCATGAGATTCTTATTAAAAAACTAGAAAATTATGGAATCTGTGGTAATTTTCTAAAATTACTTAAGAGCTATTTAACCAATCGTAAACAGTATGTGCAAATTGATGTATCCTCTACAAAAAATTTACTAGATATGACATGTGGTGTCCCCCAAGGGTCTATACTAGGACCACTTCTTTTTCTCATTTATATCAATGATCTTTATAATGCCTCAATATTAAAAACAGTAATGTTTGCTGATGACACAAACTTTTTTCTGTCTAGCAATAATATCATAACACTATTTAATGACATGAGCATAGAGCTAATTAAAATTTCAAAATGGTTTAAGTCTAATAAGTTATCAATTAACATAGAAAAAACTAAATGGACTCTATTTCATCCAAAATCCAAAAAACATCTTCTGCCAAATGATATGCCTCAAATATATATAAATAATTTTCAAATAAAACAATCAAAAGTTATACTTTTTCTTGGTGTTCTTATTGATGACAACCTTAAATGGAAAAATCACATTGAAACCTTGCGCAACAAAGTTTCAAAAAATATTGGAGTATTATATAAAGCGAGAAGTTTTGTAAATAGACACGCATTAATTCAACTTTATTACTCACTTATTCAATGCCATCTAAATTATTCAAATATCGCATGGGGTAGTGGTAAAAAAAGTCAATTAGATCCTCTTTATCCGCAACAGAAGCATCTAGCACGACTAATAAATTTTTAAGATCGTTTTACTCATGCAAAACCACTTTTATTCAAAATGAGTATTCTTAATATATACCGACTAAATGTTTTTAACACTCTTTGCTTTATATTTAAATGTAAGATAAACTTAGCTCCAATACCTTTTCAAAATTTATATGCAATAAAGCCCAAAAACAATTATGATCTGAAAAAAGTTAAAGTAGGACTTTAACTTTTTGTTAAAGATTGATTTTTATTCTATTAAGTCTTTAGAAAAACGTTTTATATTATATAGTGTTGCGTTTTTTAATTTTTATTGTCTTATATTTACGGTATAGACTAAGGGGCTTGGTGATAAGACCAATTATGTCTTCTTCTTGCCCCTGCTATTTGTATTTATATTATGCTTTACGACTTTAATAAATTTATATGGCAAAAAAAAAAAAAAAAAAAAAATTAAAAAAAAAATCTAAGAAATGACAATTTTATTTATCAACATTATTCGCATACAAATTTTGGAAGGTCTCATATCTTATCGCGGAGTTTATTTGTGAAACCAAATAGTTTTAAAAAATTTTGATTTTTCCCAAAGTTGGAATTTTTCTACTTTCAAAAACAAACTGAAAAAAGTTATTTTCACAATAGAAAATATTTTCGAGTTCTTCTGATCTCGTTTCTCTTTTATAAGTGTTATCTAAATGTAATTTAAAATATTTGTTTTTATTTTTTATTGTTTTGTTAATCAGTATTTTATCTGTATGAAGTTTTCATAAAAACGATATTTACTAATTTAAAATATTTGATTTTATTTTTTATTGTTTTGTTAAACGGTGTTTTATAATTGAGGTACCTTATTTTATTTGTACGAAGGTTTTCTTAAACGGTATTTACTTTTCATCTTATATATTTTTTTGAAATAATTGGTTTATAATTTTTGTATTGTTAAACGGCTTTCGGTGACAGGATCTTACGATCCTCTTCGAATTTCCGTGTTCTTCATATATTATGTACCAACGACACTTTTACCAGAGAATATTGTTAAATGAACAAAATGAACAAAAGATATTAAGATTTATGCGTTTTTTGGACAAAAACGTAACATCGCTTACTTTTTACTTTACAAAGAAAATAGTCGTATATAAAAAAAAATTACTGTGGAAGTTCCAGTCACAATTGGTATACTTTATCCAGTCAGAGTTTTTTTTAAAGTCGCCGTTTTTCAGTATCTGTAGACTGTTTATTAAAAAGAAAGCTTTCGGGGTAAGTTGGCAAAATTTTCACGGGGTGAGTTGGCTAGCATTTACTACGGAAAAAAAAATTTATTTTTATAAAGTTAATTTTTTTTATTTTTTAATTTTTAACAACATTGAAAAAACCTATTCTTACAAAAAAATTAAAGAAAATTTTTTTTTTAGGTTTTTTTTTTCACAGATAAAAAGTAGGCTACTGTTTTGGCTGTTATACGGACTAATATTTAGTACCAGTTAAAAGTAATATTAAATTTTAGAATAAAACTGTTGCCAAAATAAATAGTAAAAAAATTTCTATTAATTTTACACTTAATAGTACATAAATAATCATTTTTATAGTTAGCGCCAACTTACCCCGTGGTGGGGTAAGTTGGCGCAATTATTTTTTTTTTTTTGTGGGCCCAGGATGGCCCCAAGAATTTTTTTTATAAATGAATTCAAATTTTATAAATTCATACTTGCAAATTTTACAAACTCTCTTTAAGACTACACTTTATTATTTTGAAAAAAATGTACTGTTAGGGCTGCAGAGCTCGTAGAGTAAAAACCGAGCCAACTAGCCCCGGTCTCCCCTATACGCAGAAGAGGGTCATAAGGTACAGTTCTTTCAGCTCCAAAAATTATTCTGCACGCGTATTTTTGTTTACAGTACAATTTTTTAAAATTTTTTATGGTTTGTACTTGCCCATGCAATATTGCAATAAATTAAATAACAATGAATAAAAGAGAAATATAAACTTTTTAAAGAACTATTGTTTTAAAATGGCTTAGTCCTATATATCATTGCTAAATTTTTTGATATTTTATTTTCAATACTTTTTATATGTAAACTCCAACGTAAATGTTCACCTAAGATTACGCCTAGAAAGTTTACTGAGTTTTCTCTTTTAATGTTAGTGTTATTGGTTATTAGCTTAGGCAATTTGATAAAATATTTTTTGATTTTGTTGAACAAAATAAATTTGGTTTTATCCACATTTAGAAAAAGTTTATTACTTATAAACCACTCATTGATTTTCGGTAATTGTTCGTTTGTTGTTTCTTATAGTGTATTAATATCTCTGTGGGAATAAAAAAGCTTAGAGTCATCTTCAAAAAGAATACAATTTAAAAACGGATGCTAAATTTAAATCATTATTGTACACTAGGAACAACAGTGGTCTTAAAATAGAGCCCTGGGGAACCCCATAAGTTACGGCAGTCGGGAATGTTTGTTTTTGTTCATACACTATAAATTGTTTCCTATCAGTCAAATAACTTTTGAACCAAAGTAAATTGTTATTATTTACTCCATAGTGTTCAAGTTTTTTTTATGAGTATATTATGATTAACGGTATCGAAAGCTTTTGACAGATCAATGAAAACTCCTAAGTTAAAGTAGTTACTACTGAATGCACTTAATATTTGATTGACTAGTTCAACCAATGCATGTTTCGTTGAATTTTTTTTTTAGGCCAAGTTGTTTTGAATACAACATGTCGTTTTCTGATAAGTGATCAAAAAGCCAATTGTACATTATTCTTTCAAGTAATTTTAAAAAACAAGGTAAAATAGATATAGGCCTATAATTAGAGATATTTGAGTCATCTCTGGACTTGAATATCGGCGTGATTCGTGCAATTTTTAGCTTTTCAGGGACAATATCTGTTTTAAATGAAAGATTAAATATGTGAAATAACAAGGGTTCTGTTATATTATATACTGGTTTTACAACATTAACGTTAATTTTATCAAATCCATCACTTTTGTTAGTTTTAAGGTAAAAAAAGATGGTTTGCAATTAGTTTTAAATTAGGTTCATCAAACAATTAGTTTTAAATTAGATTCATCCATAACTTTATCGTAATTTTTTAAACAAGATTCAAATGGTGTTGAATTTATCGGAATTTTTGATGCCAAATTCAGACCAGCATTAGTAAAGAAGCTGTTTAGTTTTTCAGTAATAATTGATTTATCATAAATTGTGTTTTTATCAATTGTTATTTTTTGGCAAAATGTTTCTCGCATAATTACTTTTTCCGATTATTTCTTTAATTACACTCCATGTATTTTTTGTGTTT
This sequence comes from Hydra vulgaris, assembly GCF_038396675.1. Classification (NCBI taxonomy): domain Eukaryota; kingdom Metazoa; phylum Cnidaria; class Hydrozoa; order Anthoathecata; family Hydridae; genus Hydra; species Hydra vulgaris. The sequence goes on from NC_088934.1 coordinate 36,499,146, forward strand.
CCGGTGGCTTTACTTAATAGCTTTGCATAATAAAGCTTTTTTGAGTTCCTTTTTATTTTTTCAAATATATTTTTATAATTTTTATATGTCATTTCGTTTTTATAAGTTTTTTTTTTTTAAGTACTTTTGTTTTCTTTTTGAAGATTTTAGTTACCCGTTAGACATACATGGAGTTAAAACAGTTTTGGTTTTTACAATAGTTTTTTTTTCAGGAAATGCTTTATCATATTGCTTGCAGAATTGATTTAAAAATAGATCTTATGCGTTGTAACGCCATGTGACTGCAATACCAGATTTCAATCAATGTTGTCTCTTTTTGAAATCGTTTTACCTAGTTTTCATTGATCTATCGCCTAAATATAATGGTTTGAGAAGGAATACTGTTAAATAATATATTGTAAGTAACTAGGAATTAGTAACTGGGAAATGATCCGATAAATTCTTTTTTTTGTGGTTTTATTTACAATGCATAATGACTAACAATCTATTTCATTTACACAGAGATCGTGACGTAAATTATAACTAATTGAGTTGTGAACAAAAATACATACGCCTCCACCAACACCAAAACCACGTGGTTGGTGAACTGATGATTAATTAGTTCAAATTGGGCATTTGTTTCACCACACTTACACCAAGTTTCCGTTAGACAAATAATTCGTGTTTTAATTCATCCAACAAAAACTTAAGATTTTCAAAATTTTTATTTAAACTTCGAATATTAATGTTTAAAATTGAAGAACTATTTTTATTTTTTCGAAGGTATTGAGAAGATATAACTGTATAGTATTGGTTTCAGATATTTTCTGATTAAAGTTATTAAAGTCATCGACGTCACTCAGTACGACATTTTCATCTAAAAATTTAATTATAAAGTTTTCCTCCATTTTAAAGTAAAGCATATATAAATAAACGCAAGATAGTTAATAAAATAGTTAACAATAGTTAAAAGAAAAATAATAAACCCTAACCCTTACTGACACGGATTCGGGATTTCTTTCGTTTTCTTAGACATCCACTCGCGTACAATCAGCTTCTTATATGATATATATGTAAATTTTTCCAGCTGCCAATTAGCAACCAGACAATCTCTAATGGACTTATTATAAAAGGACAAAAATAGACTTCGACAAAGCACTAATTGCAACAATTTTAATTACAACTATCAAAAATGAATTGTCTATAAAAAATGTTTGTCTTTCTAGACAATCATTTTAAAAACGGACACTAAATGAACAATCTCGATTTTTTAATGAGGTATAGAAGATCTATTTAATATATAATTTGGACTTATAACGAGTAATTAAATTTTCACTGCAGCAGCGTTTCAAAAACTGAAAACGAGCACAAAATTAAAAATACAATTTTTCTAACAGAAGTTCATTTTTTAATTTTTTGTCCAGCGTGTGCTGTTGATTAAAAAGTTAATGTCTATTTAAAAACCTCAAAATGGACTATTTTGTGCTCAATTGAAGTTCATTAATTACTCAGTTCAGTTGTTTTTCAATTCTCAGTGAATGTGCGTGAAAATTTATTTTTAAAATGCCCTCTCCAGTTTGGGATTACTTCAAAAAAGTTGAAGGTAAGTTTTTCATTTAAAAAATTTTCCTTAGTCACTAAAATCTTTATCACCTTCAATAAAATTATTTTAAAAATATGTGATCAAGGAGTTGTCCTTTATAAAATGTGGATTAGTAAGTAGAAGATTCCAATAGGTGTTAAAATTTATTTAGGTTTGTGAATAAAACAATAGTGAAAAAGGAAAATGTTTTTTACTTTCATTTTATTGATGAATATGTACGCAAGTTTTAAACAATAATTAATCATGGGCAATGATCGTCATTTGAAGTTTTGATGTCATTTCAATATTTTTTTAATATTATAAATTTACTACATAACAATCTTCAAATAATACGGTAATGAAAGATTTCTGGTTTTATGAAATCAAGTAAATTTAGACAAAATCATAGACACCAAATAGACAAAAAATTATGCTATGTAGACTTATGAAGTGAAAATTATTTTTTAACTGAGCAATCTTAGGACACCATCAAAAATTTGATAGACACAACATGGACAAAAAATTAAACATTTGTTGTGTCCATTACAACATACAGAATTGTCTATGTCTGTGTTGTAAGTCTATCCATAGACTAGTCTGGTTACTACTGCCAATGCCGTGTTAAATCACCATAAATCACAAAGGATCTCGTAATGGAAGAGCACTTAATTCTCTACAATCAAGCAAAACATGACAACATTAACGCTTGGCGTTAATGTTGCTATTAAGGCTTATAATGTTATATAATGTTATATAATGTTATGTTATAAGGCTTATAAGGCTGTCGATAATGTCGCAATTAAGGCTTGACGACATTAACGCGAATGTAGTAAAAATATTAGCCTAATGTTTAAAACAGTTAATCAAGAACTAAAAAATCTAAATGAATGGTTTAAGGCCAACAAACTCTCGCTAACCGTAGAAAAAAGCAATAATATTCTTTTTACAAAATCTTCTGGTTCAGACACCCTTCCCTTAAAACTTCCTGAACTGCTTATCGACAAAAGTAAACTTAAAAGATATTGTTATATAAGATAAAACTTACAACTCTTGAAAGTGTTAGTCGGAGTAATCATATCAAAAATGTGGAAAAGAAAATATTTAAAATTATTGGAACTATGTATAAATCAAAGTAACTTCTTAAGACAATTTGTTTAAAAAATATTTATTTCTCTTTTATTCACAGCTGCATCAATTACTGTAACATAATCTGGACGAGTACTTATCCAACGAAGTTAAATGCAGTTTACTAAAAACAAAATCATGCATGTTGCTTAATATTAAACGCAGGTACACTAGTGCCAAACCTCTACTAAGAAAACTTGGAGTGCTTAATGCCTTCGAAGTAAATATTCTTAACATACTACTTTATGTTTAAGTTAAAGAATCTACTACTACCAAACAATTTCCAATATCAATTTATTTATATGAACCACAAATACCAAACTAAGCACTCAATTAACAACTTTGTCATACCAAAAACTTTATTAAAACAAGCTGACTTCTCAATATCTTGCCGAGGCCACGATTGTGGAACTCGATTCTAACAAGTAATATAAAGACTATAACTTCCACTCTATATTTTAAACGTGCAACGAAACAACACATTCAATTTTGATTATAGACAATTACTAACTTACTTTTAAAGCCTTTATTTAACCTTAGTTATATAATATCTTATTGACGCAATACGTTTTTATTTTGTTTCTTCAATAAGTATGGATTTCAAAGTTATGTTATTATATTGAAAAAAAGATAAAATATGTCTTCTGCCAGCTGCAGTCGGAATTTTTCAAAACTTTATATTGTTATGTTGTAAAATATTGTTAATGCTTATTTCAAAGGACGAAATAAATAAAATAAATAGATAAATAAAGAAAATATTAATTCCTGTTGATGCGCAACTCTGAGTAATTCAGTTTTTTCGTCGTTTTCGGACTAGGCACGTTTAGCAAATGTGCTCCTCATTTAGTCCAAACAAATAAGCTTAAATTAAAACGAACTCACTGTCCAACCAACAATAGTTTAACGCTATAATCTTTGTTATATTGTATTATTCAACGAACACGTTTGTTGTTTCTTATATTTATATTTATACATATTTTTATATTTTGTAAAATAAATAAAAAAGAACTTAGAGAAAATCTCAAAAACAAAAACAATTTTTGCCCTATTTCCACAATAATCTTTTATTTTGAACAATAATGTTATTTTTTTAAATTTTAAATATTTTTTATTATCGCCTAATCAAATGTTTTGATTTCATTGTTTAAAAAAAATTGAGTTTTCCAGAAAAAAAGCCATGATATTTGATTGCTGATTGTCGTCAACTTTATATGTGAAGAAATAATAGAAAAATTTTTATTTGAAATATATTCATTAAAGTAATCCTAATTAAATCAAATAAAATATTTATTTTTGATAGTTTTCACAAGATATGTATTTTTGATTGTTTTCACAAAATATTTATTTTTGATAGTTGTCATAAAATATTTATTTTTAATAGTTTTCACAAAATATTTATTTTTGATAGTTTTCACAAAATATTTTACCAATTCTAAATGAAATTTAAGCCCATCTTCACAGCATCTTCACAGCATCGTTCACAAATTACTTAAGTAGTTAAGCCTTGACTTTTTAGTTAGTAAGTTGCGCGTATCCATCATCTTCCTAAAAATATCAAAACCGCAAATAATCAAACTATTGCAGTGTGGAATAATATTATAAATCGCTTCAAAAATAAGAAATTTGGAGTTCGATTCCCATCACGTCTCTAGTAATACCACGCTCAATTTGTTTCTCCGCGCAACAGCCTTCTTCTTCAAGATTTTCGGAGTAAAAAAGTTGACAGCGAGAGTTGTTACCACAATAACGTTGCCTCCTCGACTGTAGTGGCCGTCTCGACTCTTTGTCTTTTTGGATTTCTGCACAATATTAAAAAAATATTAGACTTACACCAAAATTCATAAAATGTTGTGAGGATTTAAATATTGCGCAAATATTTTCCAACATTGTTCCAGAGAGTGTTTCTTTTTCACTTGATGCTTTACGTTATATTTGAGATCTGAGGTTTGAATACTGCTAAGCCTTTTTGTATAAATTTGACGGATCTGATAACTGTTGTTATGATAAATGTTGCATCTAGTGAAAAAAATTTGACCAAGTTCAAGTTAATCCAAATTTATTTAAGAACGACTATGATGTAAGAATGTTTAAACAGTCAGGCAATGATATCTATCGAACAAGTATCGCCTAGTCTTTGTATTATGCACAACTAATTCAAGACTTTGTAGCCATCAACGCACGAAAAAATTTTTTGAACGTTTGTAAAATCTGCGTGAATGTGAAGTGTGAAAAACTCGATTTCCGCAAAATCTTGGATATATCTTGTACATGAAATGAATTAAGAATCACATTTAAATAAATAATTTTTTTGTTCAATTTTTACAATTTTTTGCCTCTGGTGAAGCGATAGATAAGCCATCGCCCAGTAACCCCTATCGGGTCATTTTTCTCCGATGCGCCTTTTTTTATTAGTAGTTTTTTATTTGGATCATCAAGTTCACTTTGCATAGGGCCTTTAATTCTCTAAGGTTGGCTCTGCTCTAATTTATTGTTAGTTAATTTACACATTTTTAAGAAAATAGCATTTACATAAAATATTTTTCAAATTGTTTGGAATATAATAAGAAATAAATGTTAATAAGCAATTATTTTTACCTAGTTTAACTTTGATTTATATCTAGAAGTTTTGAAGAATTTTTTATTATTTTATTTTTTATACTGCGTTTTAGCATGTCCAGTGGTCTACCAAGCAAACTTCTTTGCAAACAGCAGTGTCCAAGTTTTGTACGCATTTCATCTTCAGGTATTAGCACTGCATCTCTACAAGACAATCATTGCAATGTGTCTTTAGTAAATTCAGATGTTGTGTAACAACACCATTAGTTGCATTGATATTGCTTTGATTCTTAATGAAAATATTTGTCGAGAAATAACTGATTCGGAAAAAGTGATCTTCTTAGACAATTGTTTGAAACCATCGGGTAATTTCAAATTTGAAAGAAAAAAGGAGTTTTCCGTTTAGTGAAGGTAAGACAAAGCATATTTCTTTTCGAATAAAATGGTTTGGTAATTACAAATGGCTTACATGCAACAAAGATAGGCGGTGCTTTGAATGTGTGTTATTCTAAAGAATATCTAAAAAAAGAGAAGTTAGGTGTTTTGTCAAAACACCCTTTTCAAATTACAACAAATCAAAAGAACTTTTAAATGTAATATCAAAACGTAGAATTAAAAATGTATCATCAAATGAATGTGAAACGGTTGTCATCTACCAAGACACACTTGGTTTTAGTAAAATTGGGTATTGACTCAGCAACTAATTCAGTGATTGCTAAAAAGGTAAGCAATAATCAAAAGTTGATTCCAACAATTTTTGAAGCCATCATGAACACCAACATACTGCACTGTGAAGCCATCGAGAAGATAACATTTAATTTGCTAAAAACAATCAAGAAATAAAAGAAATTTTATTGTGTTGATTCGTCTTCCTGCTAATGTTTTAAAAGATGATGTTTTAAAGTAACATTTACTTAATGGACCAAAAAATGTACTATTTACCAGCAAAACGATACAAAACGAGACCATTAACATTGCTTCAAAACTGATTCGTGACTAATCTTTTAAATGTGTAATCGTTTGTCCACATTTTACAATAAATGCAAATGAGACAAGCTCACACCCAGTAGGCACGTGTTGTCCGTAAGACGTCTCCTGGACGCCAAGACGTTGGTAAACGTCTAACGGACGTCCCCCGGACGACGCATGTCCACGGGGTCTGTCAAAATTATTTCAGTCTGTATTCTTCTGCTTGACACATTGGAAGGATAACCTAAAAAGATGGAAGTAATAATGTGATCGGTAAAGAATCTATTGCACTGTTTATCAGAAATGCACTAGAAAAAGAATGTATTAACATCAAAGATTGCCGAGGACAAGAATATGATACAACGGTATAAGTTCAGACAGAAAAAAGTTGCAGACTTTCTTTAAAAAATGGGCACCGTATGCGGGGTATCAAGGAATCGTCTTTCACTCTCTAAATCTATCAGTATACCATGGATGTGATATTTGGTCTATTAGAAATATAATGAATTCTTGTCAACAACTATTTTCTTTTTTAGATGAATCACAAAAGCGCCAACGCTTCCTCCGACCTGTTACTTCTGCTCAAGCGCCTAAGTTAAAAGGGATAAAGATAAAAAATGTTTGAAAACACGATGGCTTGAGCGTCACAGCACATTTAGTACCATTGAAGAACTTTACAACTACGTCCGCACGAGGTTATGATCGGTATAATGATGTCGAGTCAGATATGTGGAGTTGGGATTTTGAAATTCGTTCAGAAGCCAATGTATTAAAAAAATACATTTACTAATAACAAACACATTGTCAATTTATTGTGATTAAAAAAGATTTAAGGTGAGTTAATAAAGGTTTATCTGCCCAAAGTTACATATCGTAACTTTTGTATATATCTACATACGCTACATACAAAGTTACACATCGTAGCTTTGTAGCTTCAAAAAATAAAACTATAAATCTGTAAGTATCAATTGGTAAAAATCACAGCTCTTTAGCTAGCGATGTTAATATTATATTATGGTAGCTAACATTGCATCAAGTCTGTTTCTATTTAATCATAAATATTGTAGCTTTGTAGCTATCAATATGGTTATTATAGATAAAACTATTAAAATAATAGCAACATAGAAGATATAACCACAAGCAAAAAGTTAAATTAGTTTGGTTGTTATAAATAGAAACCTGGCGTACAAAGGTATAGTAGATCAAAGTATCAAGCTCGTATTCATTGCCGTATTCGAATGGTTATAAAAATGACATTTAAAAAACCATGCGAGTAATGGGCTAGCGATATTCATACTGATTTGGCTTTAAAGTTTGCTAGCTAGATAAGTTAGTAAAAAGTGTGATTTATAAGGCACGATATAAATTGTGTAAGACTCGGTACCTTGTCACATTTGTTAAAAGGTACCGAGTCTTAGTGATCACGAGAGTTCAATAGCGAAAAGAAAAATCTACAAAATAAAAACAACAATTGTCTTAATATCTTCATAAAAGGTGGAATTATAGAGCTTTTAGCAAACTTTTAAATGAAATATTTTCCAACATGTTTTTGAGAAAAATGTAAAAACAAGTTCGTTTATTTTAAAAATTAAAAAAGTCATGTTAGATATTAGAAATATTTTTTTTTAATAATCTCTTATTTATAATTGAGTCCATGAGATGCATAGTGGTATAAGTCACTTTTTTCAATATTTTGAGTTATTGCCACCGATGGTTAGCAATTTGTTTATTCTATTACATGGCAGAGAGGTATAAGTCTAATGATATCGATAATGATGCTGGAAATGTTTTTTGTTATGCTCCTCACTTAACAGCTGTTTTTGTTCACAGCCATAGTGATATTAGTCAGACTTCTCAAAACAAGATATGAATGACTTATACCACTATGCATCTCAGGGGCTCAATTATGGCATAATAAGTTGTTAATATTCTTAAAAAAAGTGTTTTAAACTTCATTTTGCTTTCTTTCTTCTTCTTTGCGATGTTTTGAATACATAGAAAAGGGATTGACAACCTTGTTTATATGTTATATTATCAATTGCTTTAATAGGTATAACGCTTATAAAGATAATATTCCTTACATGCATACTATGCTAATTAGTATAATATATGCTTAATATGTTAATAAGCTTATTATGCTAATATGCTTATTATGCTAATAAGTTTATTATGCTAATAAGCACATTATGTTAATAAGCAGTGTAAAAAGCAATAAAAATTTTTAATTTTTATCAAATATTTTTACAAAGTCTAAAAGACTAAAAAGAACAACTTTTTAATATAACAACTTTTCCACATAGAAGATCCGAGAATCACTGGTAATAAGATTTTACATTTAGTACGAAGACTTGGTACCTTTTATGCAATTTTAGACTTTTCATTACGCATAAAGTCAAAAAAAAAAAGTGTTACTCTTATTTTTAAGGTGATCATTGATCCGAAAAAAAATTGTTTTGCAAATTTAACGAGGTCACTTCCTTTTCTGTTCATTACCCCCAAAACTAATTTCGAAGACTTGGTCTTTTCGCATCGTGCGCCTAATATTAACTTTATCATATTTACGTCATATAGTATTGCTATTATCAGAGCCGTACCAAGGGCGGGGCCGGCCGGGCCGCGGCCTGAGGCGCCAAAATTGGGAGGGCGCAAACTTTAATAAATTAAAAAAACAATAATCAGTTTATGAAACTAATTTTCACGGCGTCGCTGCTGTTGATAAGAAAATTAATTAAAATTCCGCCTCTTGACACAAACTCTTATACTGAACAAAAAAAGCGCCCTATAACACTAATATACCTTTGATAACTTTTGAGCATTATAATTCTATCATAAGTCGAACCCAAAAGTTATCTGGTGCTAAATTTAAGAAGAATAAAAAACAGCGCCAAGAAAGTGACGAGAAACTACAAAACTGTTTCAAAAAGTGGTTGGTAACAAACTCAGTGGAGAAACAAATTATTTCAGAGGATATTTGTATTGAAATTAATGACAATTCAACAGATCCTATAATTGACTTTAATTGAGTTCAGATCATCATTTGGAATTAATTGAAGAGGAGATTTTCATCAGCCAAAGTCAAGAAGAATTTTGCACAACTGATTCAGAACCAACCAGGGAAGATAAAAATGCCTAGCTTTCAGGCCCAGCTGAAATGGACGAGGATGAACTTCATTCAGAAATCTCAGAAATTCCAGTGGCCTCGGAAGAAAATTTTCAACATAGGGATCCAGCAACATGGCCTAAAATAACAAACAAAACAAGATGCTTTTTGATTGAGCATAGGCCAGAGCAAGACAGATGAGAATTTTTCCCAAACACGCTGAGTGATTTTGACAACAGAATGTGACACTTCAGCTCAAAATGGTATGAAAAAATTCATCCCAATGGTAAAAAATTTGTTCGCACTTGGCTGCAGTACAGCAATAAAAAAGATTCTTTATTTTGTTTTTGCTGTTTGTTATTTTTAACAACAAAAACCAACAATTTCTCAGAAATTTCTAAAGGGTTTTGTGACTGGAAAAAACTAAACCCAAGAATTCCTGAGCATGAAAACAACAATGAACACCAAAGATGCTATTCTAATTGGAAAACTCTTTAAAAAAACCTCAAGGAAGGAAAGACCCTGAATTCTGATCTGTAGAGAGTTATTAGTGGAGAGATGAAAAAGCGGAGAGATATCTTAAAAGTGATTGTTGATGCAATTTTTTTCTGTGCCAAGAACAATCTTGCCCTTCGGGGAACAACAGAAGACATCGGTCAACAAAACAGTGGCATTTTTCTGAGCTTAATTGAGTTGATTAGCCATTACTATCCTTTAGTGGCTGAACACATTGCGTCGTTAAAGCAAAAAAAACCACAACATCCTACTTTTCTCCTTGAATTCAAAATGAGCTGATTGAGTTACTTGGGCAGAAAGTCAGGAAAGAAATTTTTTCAAACATCAAAGAAGCTAAATACTACTCTGTTCTGTTTGACTGCACTCCAGATACCTCCCACAAAGAGCTGATGACTCAGATCATCAGGTATGTCCGCATCAGTGATGAAACCTGCACAATTAAGGAAAGCTTTGTGGACTTTATTGAATCTCACCAAAAAACCGGAAAAGGTCTTGCAACAGAAATAAGTGAAAAATTGGAGAAGGATGGTCTAAGCATTTCCGATTGCCGGGGCCAAGGCTATGACAATGGAGCCAATATGTCTGGAAAATACAATGGCGTCAAAGCTCACATCCATTCTCTTAATGAGTCAGCAAGATTTGTTCCATGCGCAGCTCACACTTTAAATCTTGTTGGTGTTCATGCTGCTGAGGTTTCCCCACTCATGATTACGTTTTTTGGAAAGGTTCAAGCCATCTTTAACTTTTTTTCAAGCTTCACGTCAAGATGGGAAAAACTGATGAAAACGTTGACCATCTCATTAAAGGGAAATAGTGACACAAGATGGTCTACCAAAAAAGAAGCAATTGCACAGACAAATCAAAGATGTTCTTCAAGTTTTGGAATCCATTATCCACAATCCCATGACAAATGCTGTCACAGTTGGCAGTGCAAAAGAACATCTCATTCATATTGATTTCAGTTTTTTGTGTTTGTTGGATTTCTGGTGTCAAATTCTTTCTCTAATTGACCGGGAAAATAAACTGCTTCAGTCAAAAACCATTTCAATTGACATTGCCGTAAAAAAAATGAAATGGTTGAAGGCTTTCATTCAGAATTTTTGAGATGTTGGGGTGGACAATATTATTAAAGATGCCACAGAAAAAGCTAACCAGAGCGGAATTGATGGTGGCTTTCCAATTAAGAGGAAGCGCAAAGTGAAGCGAATAGCACTTTATGAAGCTGAAGATGACTCTCACCTTCTCACAGCAGAAACAGAATTCGGATCTCAGTGCAACTTTGTGTTTGACAGCATTATTACACAAATAGAGTGGCGGTTTGAGGCTGATGTCTGCTGTATCCTCTGATTTTGGCTACCTCAGTGGGCATTCACTCTCTAAAAGTTCAGTGGATGAACTCAAGAAAAAAGCTGCAAATTTATCTCAAATTGACAAGGCAGATTTAGATTCTTCCGATTTCCAGTCAGAAATGGCAAGCTTTAAATATCAAGCTGCCGCAATGATGGACAACTTTGAAAAATCTAGCCCGATCAAAATTTTGCAGCTCATTCATAAATATTCTTTGACCGATGCTTATCCCAACACAACAATTGCTATTCGCATCTTCTTCACCATACCAGTCACAGTTGCTACGTGTGAGAGAAGTTTCAGTAAACTTAAGCTCATAAAATACTATATGAGGTCAACAATTGGCCAAGAACGTTTGTCTAGTTTGGCTATAATTTCAATTGAAAATGAAGTGGCAAACAACATTGATTTTGATGATGTCATTAGTGAATTTGCCTCAAGAAAAGCCAGAAAAGTGGCATTGAACTAAAGTTTGTGCAACCTTAATGACAAATTTTACTTATAACTTGATGTGATAAATTTTGTGATTAATAAATCATTTTTTTCGTTTAATTTTCTTCTTTTTTTTTTTTAAGGAGGGGGAGGGGGAAGGGAGGGGAAGAGGGGGCGCAATTTTCTTTTCTTGCCCGAAGCGCAAAATTGGCTCGGTACGGCCCTGGCTATTATTATATATTATCTTGTTTTTTTTACTTACTATAATCGTAAATGCCTTTGTAAAGCAAACGTTATTTTTGTATCACCGATTTCCTAAAGAGTTATAGTTGCTTTAGTAAGCAACAAAGTTCCGAAATATAGTTATCAATAGATTGTTTTAAAATTTGTAAGTAAAAACCCACGATATGTATAAATATTAGAGATGGGCCGATTCCGATTCTCCCGATTCCACCGATTCTCAAGGAATCGTAAGAATCGCGATTCTCAACTTTTTTAAACGATTCCGATTCTTTTTTAAAAGACTTTTTAACGACTTATTTTATTATTACTCCCTTGATAATTTAAGTTAATATTTACACTCTTTGCCGTTGAGATTTTTTTTTGTTTAATTTACGTTAAATCTTCACTTTCGCATTTAATATCATCGTTGAGTTAAGTAACTGTGAAGGAAAACCTTAACAACAGTAAACGTTAAAAATAAAAGTAAAGGTTTATACTCTAAATTTAAATTGATTTAATTTTTTCAATTTTAATCGATTTACCGACAGTAAGTATTATCATAAAAATCTTATTTGCTTGTTTTATTATAATAATTTTTATTGTTAGTATTATTATTTTGTATTATTATAAATGCTGTTTTAATTTCAGAATATAAACATATATATATAGTGTCATTATCATGCTGAAACGTAAAAAAAGCGAGGTATGGGACTATTTTGTGATCAATTCAAATGACACTAACTCTGCAATATGCAACTTTTGCAAAACTGTTATATCCAGGGGTGGTGGCAGAGTTTGTCAGTCATACACAATATCGAACATGCTAAAGCATTTAAAAACCTTTCATAAATCTGAAATCAAAAATCAGAAGCATGATAAAGCTAGCGTTATCGATTTTAATATAGTCGAGGATAGCTCTACCGCAGGACCATCTTGTAAATCCAGTCCTAACCCTGCTTTTGAAACTCCTATGCCAAGTGAACCTCGATCTACTACACTCGCATCCGCATTCACAAGTCTCAACCCTAAGTCTGAGGATGCGGAGATCAATTCTAGAAGCTCTTCTTCCACAATTAGTTCTATAAAAATGAAGCCTAGATCTTCATCTACTAAACAACCAACAACACACCAAGTGTTTGCAAAGACCAGACCTCTCACATCTACAGATCCGAAGGCAATAAAAATTACAAGGCTTATTGCTGAAATGATATGCACAGATAACCAACCTGTTAGAATAGTAGAAAATCCCGGTTTCAAGAGGTTACTACAGTTTTTGGAGCCAAGGTATACAATACCAAGCAGAAAATACTTCTCGACTATTGAAATTCCTAGCATTTATCAGAAGGTATCAAGTAAAATTCAGTTGTTAACTTTATGAATGAATCACTTAAGCATTGGGGACTACTTGAAAAACTCAATGTAGTAGTAAGAGATAATGCCAGAAATATTGTTTCTGCTATGGAAGTCGGGAAGTTTACAAATATTCCTTGTCTTGCCCATACACTTCAGTTGGTTGTGAAAGACGGCTGCCTCGACAATGAACGCATATCTTTACTAACTGCTACCTGTAGAAGAATAGTAGGACACTTTAAACATTCGGTTAAGTCATACAAACTTTTGAGACAATCTCAGGAGATTCTGGGACTGCCTAAACAGCATTATTCAAGATGAGCCAACTAGATGGAATAGCACCTTCCACATGCTGAACCGCTTAATTGAACAAAAAGATGCGATTCTGTTGGTAACGCCACATTTCCCAAAAGCTATTCGACAAAACAAGGAGTTGTCAACCGGAGAATGGGATAGTTTGGTTCCTCTCGTTGCTACTTTAAAAGTATTTGAAGAGGTCACGCTTACTGCAAGTTCATCGAAAGTGACCACATCAGAAGTTATCCCAATAATAAATGCAGTTAACATGTCAATTGATCGCATCAAGGACTACGGAAATTTTAAAGAATCTCTGTGTCAATCTTGGCATCGACGTTACGGAGACTGCGGGAACGAACCTATATATGCTTTTGCAACAATACTAGATCCCAGATTTAAAAACAAGATTTTTAGGAGCAGGACGATGGCTGAGAAACCTGTTACTTTATTAATTGGCAAGTTAAATGCATTGGACATAGACGAGGGTCATGAAATTAAAGCTGCTGAAAATCAAGAACCTACCACACCTGCTCCAGGTGCTGTCTGGTCAATGTATAACCAATTAATCAACACAAATTCTGTAGTAAGTATTGTGCTTCTATGTTAGTATTGTACTTTAAATATTGCAAGTCTATAAATTGTTTTAATGTTTTAGATTTATATCGCGCATTGCACAATGTCAAACGAAGTAGCAGTGTACTTGAAAGAACCTCTACTTGCAAGTCACGAGGACGTCTTTGAATACTGGAAGAAATCCAAATTTCTTAACATGAAAAAACTAGCACAGAAATATTTAGGGACGCCTCTATGTACAGTGTTTTCGGAGCGGTTGTTTAGTACTGCGGGTCTTATCTGCGACCGGAAAAGAAGCCGGTTAACTCCGGAACGAGTGCAAATGCTTGTGTTTTTGAACAAGAACCTCCCGTTTCTTAATTATCAGTACTAACGGTACTAATATCATATGTAAAAGCTGATTGAAAACACAACATTCTGTGTATCTGATCACTTTTACCATTACTTATGACTATATTATTTGTTTCTTAATAATAATTAGTTCCATACAAACATATATATTGTTTGATACTATGTTTCTTGTTTAGTTGCTATTATTTTACAAAGCCGACGACACGGTTTTCAAAATAGAGGGGGAACACTCCCTTATTTCGAAAAAAAAAAGTCTATTTATATGTCAATTTTTTTAAAAAGGGGCATGCCCCTGGGCCTTGGTGTCTTTGGTCCTGTATCACCTGTACCAATATAACTAATTTTGGTGTTTTCATATTTAAAATCTGCATAAGTAATAAATTAACATGATATAACGGTTAAATTATTAATTTAACTACCAGTTTTAATTAAAATAATAAGAATCGCAAAATAATCGGAATCGGTAAAGAATCGGAATCGCTACAGAGAATCGGAATCGGAATAGGAATCGGTATTTTTCGGAATCGGCCCATCTCTAATAAATATCGATATGATAAAGCGATAGGTAACTATAGCCACCAATCCAGCTAGCACACCTACATTGGGACAAAGTATGTAAAACCATTGCAAACGTCGGCTGTTTTTTCCAATCCAAAGTTGATTCAATGTCATCAGCGTTGATTCAACGTCATCAACGTTTTTAACAATAGTATAAATAAAAAGCCTTATACCGACCTAACTAAAAGCAGCATGCACAAATACATTGGGCCAGCGTAAGTAAAACCATCACAAAACTTGATTGTTTCTATGATCTAAATCCAACATTAATCCAATGTAAATAACACAACGTTGATTCAATGTATAGGGATTAAAGTTGACCCAATGTATATAACCCAACATTGATTTAATATATATGAATCAACGTTATTTATTTATATATATTTAATATATATGAATCAACGTTAATACAATATATACAACCCTACGTTAAATATATATATATATATATATATATATATATATATATATATATATATATATATATGCATATATATATATATATATATATATATATATATATATATAAATATATATATTTATATATATATATTATATATATATATATATATATATATATATATATATATATATATATATATATATATATATATATATATATATATATAATTAAAAAGAAAATAGCAGTATTTGATGTTTATCTTATTTCGATAAACATCAAATACTGCTGCAAAATACAATGCTGTGCCAACTAAAAAATACAACTTTGAATCAACGTAAAATAGTACACTTTGCCAACTTAAAATACAACATTGTGCCAACATTAGATTTTTGATGTTGATGACGTTGCATTTGTAACCAAAATGATATAAAAACACCATTTGCACCAACGTAACTCTCAACATTGTTCTAACATCTTACCAACGTATGTGTGCTAGTTGGGTAGTAGCTGTAGAGTTGTTTTTATATAGGAGTTATTGACAAAGCTACAGTTCGTATCTATCAATAAATCATTTATTTATTATATTTATTATATTATATCGTTTATTTATTATATTATATCGTTTATTTACTATATGTATATTTTTTTTTTCAAAAAAAAAAAGAAAAAAGAATCAAAGTTGTTTATTATTAAAAGAAAACAAAGTTGTTTATTATTAAAATCTAATTTCAAAAGTTTTTCAAATTGCTCTACTCTATTATACTTTAAACTTGTTTTGATGTGGAAGGTTAATTATACTGTAAAATTGTTTTGTTATTGAAGGTTATTTATACTTTAAACAAGCATCTACAACTTGTAGCTATTGATTTAAGGTAATAATATCGATAGCTACAAAGCTGCGTAATGTATCCATATATTAGATCTAATAATAAAAATCAAATTTTTAAGACGTAAAAGACAAAATGAAACAGTTATGTGAGGAAAAAACAGTTATTGTTCATAAATTGCTATAAAGCAATTTATGAGCGATAAGACAGTATACTATCCAGTGTTTAGAGAAGTCTACGATTTTTAGTTAGCAAACGAAACCTATGCAATTATATCTATGTTTCTGGTAAAATTATTGTTGTTGTTGTTGTTGTTGTTGTTGTTGTCATTGTTGTTGTTTCTCAGCGGGTTGTCGTATGACATAAATTCTTTACTTAACTTAGAAATTGTGGAGTCAAAAATAATAATTATAAATGGTTTTTTTCTTATCTTAATAATCGCAAACAATGTGTATCTTATGACAAAACCTGTACTAAACTAGGAAACATTTCTTGCGGAGTTCCACAGGGATCTAATCTAGGACCTTTATTATTTATTATCTGTATAAACGATATTTACTTATCTTCTAGTGTATTAAACTTCAATCTTTTTGCTGACGATACTCAGGGTTTTTATACCCACTCAAACATAGAGTCAGCCTTTATCACCATAAATCGTGAGCTTGACAATCTCAATGAATGGTTGAAAGCCAACAAACTTTCTCTAAACAAAACTAAAAGCAAATATATTCTTTTTTCTAAATACTCCAAATCTGAAACTTTGCCCCTAAAACTCCCAAATACTTCAATAGAAAAAACTATCTTAACGGACATTCTGCATTAAATTCTTAGACGTTTTACTTGACGAACAAATAAGTTGGAAAGACCACATTAATTTAGGAAAAAAAAAAAAAATTTCAAAGAGTATTGGAATTATCTACAAGACAAGACATAACCCCTGGTGACAAAAATTTGGCACAAAATAAACACAGACAGTAATAGTACAACTAAAAGTTTAATGATCAAAAAATATTGTACAGAATATTAAACAATATATTAGTTTTTTATTTTCGGGACTACAATAATGATTTCTCGCCATTACGACGTTCGGCATCAACTTTTTTGTATACATGTTCACACATGCCTTGTACAAGATTTTTATCAATTTTTTTTAAACAAGAATAGATTTTTTTTTGCAGCTGATCTTCACTTTCAGCTTCCCAATTGTTTTCATACTCGTAGCCTTTAAGGATTGACCAGAAATCTTCAATTGGTCGTAATTCTGGGACACATGCTGGATTATCAAATTTTGTTACATAACGGATATTTTTCTCATCGAGGTAATTGGTCACACTTCTAGCATAATGTGATGAGGCCAAGTCAGGCCAGAATACATAATTACCATCACTGTGATGTTTGTTGATAAAAGGAATCAATCGTTTGATGATGCAATCATTTTTGTACACTGTTTGATTAATTGCCAGTCTCGCAGGAACAATAAATGGTTTCGAGATTCCACGAGGGGATATGGTAATCCACACAAGAATTTTTTTTTCAAATTTGCTTTTGCGCTTATATTTTACATTTTTTAGTGCATTTTTTGCGCCATCTGAGTAAAATCCAACATTCGAATTTTTATTTGTATGTTTAAATGTAAAATAAGACTCATCGTCAATGACATAGTCGTGGTTTCTGAATTTGCGACAAATTCTTCCACACTTCAGTTGCAACTGCTTTAACTGTTTCTCAGTGCAATCAGGGATTTGTTTTTTCTTAAAATAACAAATGTTTGTTTTGTTTTTTATTGTTTTTACAATGTAGGAATGATCACACTTGAATTTATTTGCAATTTTTCTTGTTGAAGTTCCAGACCGGTTGTTCAAAAGACCTTTCAGGCGATTGATGTTCCCAGCAGTCATAATTTTTGGTTTTCTGCCTGATCCAGGCTTACGAGACTTTGGCTCATTGTTCTTCCACTTTGCCATATAACGTTTAATGGTTCTTTCGGGGTGATTAGAGGCAACAAAATACTCTACGGTGCTCTTCGTTTTAGCGTTAGGATGCAAATTACAATAGTTGTACACTTGTTCAATTAATGTAGTCGACTTCATTTTTGGATAACTTTTTTATTAATTAATCTAAGTAAACAAAACTTTCAGTAAAAGATAAGTAACACTTTATAAACAAAATAACTAAAAAATTAAGACTGGATAACTAAAAATCCAATAAGTTTTAGCTTATCAAAGATTGTGCCAAATTTTTGTCACCAGTGGTTATGTTGGATAAAAACTGCTTAAAACTTATCTACTTTTCATTTATCCATAGCTATATCAGTTATTGTAATATTGCGTGGGCCAGCACTTACCCATCAAAATTAACATCTTAAATAAATAAAAACAAGCAAGCCGCCATATATTAAATGCTAATAAATACACAAGTGCCAATCCACTGCTTAGAAAGCTTGGAGTGCTTAATGTTTATCAATTAAATATTTACAGTATTCTTTTATTCATGTTTAGATTAAAATATCGTATGCAGCCAAATATTTTTGACGACCTTTTTGTTATTATAAATCATAAATATCAAACAAAGCATTCATTGCATAACTATCAGGTACCAAAAACCTTATTAAAACAATCTAATTTCTAAATAACATACTGAGGGCCACATTTATGGAATTCATTCCTTCCAATTAAAAGTAAAACTACCATTTCACTTCAAACTTTCAAAATCATTTTAAAAAAACATTACTTAATTGTGACATATCTCAAATTCTATTTTATTTTTAATATCTTCGTTTTTTAATTCTTAACTTTTCTTTCGTTTGCTAAAAAGTAAGACAAATTTTTTTTGCTTATTTATTTAAATTTGTATTTATTTCCTTTTTTTATATATATATTTTTATGTGTGTAAAAATATTTTCTTTTATGTATAAAAAAATGTAAAATGTTTATTTAAAAGTATTTATATTATTTTACTAATATTGTACAATTTTATGATAGATTTATGATAGTATAACGATACAACGAGGCTAGATGATAAGGCTCTTGTCTTCTGCCTGCTCCGGTCATACTTTAGCTCAAAATATTTTGTAAATAACTTATCATGAAAATGACGAAATAAATTAAAAAATATATATATATATGATGAAGTTATATAATAATATAAATATAGTAAGTTGCATAACTAATCATATAAAATATAAAGTAATATATAGTATGGTATAGTAGAAAGATTAAAAAAATAAATAATTTGCTGCCTTTATCGTTATGAGTTAAAATTGCTGCCTTTATAGTTTCGAATTGCCGCTAGCTAGTTGTTAGCTTATTTAGCTTGCAACCATCGTGGTTAAACTGCTGTCTTTACCATTATAAATATAATGTGATAAAAAATTCAAGTCCATGGTGCGTATATTTTCCATCAACAATAGCAATATCATGGTCTGTGTCAGCTATAAATTGAAGAAAGGAGGTTCCCTCTCCAAAGATGATCTTGTTAATAGTATCATGCATCACAACATTCTGTTTGTAACGGATAACCTTAAAAAATTACATAAACATTAGTATACATATCAGAACTCTAATGAAACGAAACTTACCTCTTCATAACTAACACCAAACCCCAATTTTGATAGCAGTATGTTCAGCCATTTTGATGAAAGACGGCTATCGACAGCAACGCTTAGTCCAAACTGCAATGGCATAATAGACCTGGGACGTGATCATGATTCTTTATGACATTTTTCAAAAGTTTTGCAGCTGTTAAAACAACACGCTCTCTTTCCTCGTTTACATTGTGTTTTTTTCTTGGTAACATTTTTCACATAAAATGACTCTAGCACTGTCCAATAGAATTATATTGCTTCTGCTTCCTCTTTTGACAAAGCGTAAAGACTCACCGTACATTTCCTTTAATTTGATTTTGGTCATTTTTATTGAATAAACGTCATCATAGACATCATTTTCAAATGAAATTCTGACAACGTGTACAACTAGATGTCTCTTTCTAACAATTCACATATAGTATTGAATGATGTCTTGTTACTGCAAGGGGACGTCCAGATGTTAAATATTTTGGTAAAGGGTTCTCGAAGCTGGCTCTACATGATACGTGATATCTGTCTTCTGCTGCTACTAGATCATTCAAACTGATTAAACGTGCTTCTATAGTTTTAGCAAGTTGGTCTTCTGTATTGCGGCATATTTCGATGGTGGAAGAATGGATGGCTGATTTTTTTGTACGTACTTCTTCAAATTTGTTGCAATTTGCATTTTTTCTATCATAGATACAATCACTACCACAATAAAAACACTGTGTTATAAAATCAAATAGTTTCACTTTGGCTTTAGTAATAGGCTCTGTCTCGATTTTCATTGATCTTTTTCGAGAGCGATTTTTTTTTAAATTTTTACAGGATAAATGGATACAAGTGTTTGCTTTTGTTCTTTTCTTCAGTTTGAACTTATTTACTAAAATATCTTAATTAAGCTTCACAGTATGCTCTATAATAGCAGTCAGGGGATGTTTTTTCTTGCTATAATCAGAATACAACGAACTAACATGATTCAAAGGATCATGTATTCTTACACCTTCTCCATATTTAACACACAACGTTATTCCATTTGATATGTCAGACTCAATTTCACCTTTCATTATTATCTTTTCTTTAAATAAAAAGACAGTCAACTATACAAAATAGTTTTTTTTATATCTAATTCAATATTTAAATCACAGTTGTTTCAAACACATTGATAAATATAAGTATTTTTTAAATTGTTTTCCTAATAGCTACGAGTTCAAAGAGTAATTCATTTTTATACTAAAATGAATACTTAAGCTTTCAGAAAAATTTAATTCCTTTTGTTCAGTCATTCAATAACATCATAGCAATAGAGCTACACTTTTTTTTAATAATGAAGCTATGATATCTAAAAACACTGTTTCATATTTATTTAATTTTTTAAATAAAATGAAAAAACCTACATTTACATTTTGATCCACCATTATTTTTGCTCAACTCCAAAAAAGGGACAAGAAATACCATTTGAAAGCAGATAAAATTATCTTTCTAATGATATATGTCTCTATAAAATTTTTTATAGGTTTCACTATTTTTTGGTCAAACTCTACAGTACAAATACTTACAATGCGTGTAGTGTCAAGTTAGATTGTGAAGTGCATCTGTATGGCTTTTAGTTGAAAGACGATAAACCACAATACTAGTTGGTTTATGAAACCATTGGTTTACATTAGTTTACAGTTTTAATAGTTAGCAGGTGGGTCACGTACTAATACTTTTATTTGATTATGCGTCAAAATAACGGTAGTCTCATATATTCAGTTAAAAAAATTTTCAACAAGAGCTTAAATATGAAAACATTTATGATTTGATGGACCATTACAAATAGACCACCTTACGATACCTTTAACCATAATTTTGACTGCGCTGATGTTCGAAATTAATTCGGTTTTGTCAAGACACCTTTTTTTTCCAATTAAGGTAACCAGATTCTTAAATTGGAACACATTGACTCCTTAATCGGAATAGCTCGCTAGTTTAAAAGAATCTATGTTAGATGGATGAAACTTATAAAATTGTTAGATTTCCCTCAAAACTCATTTGTTCAAGAATGAAGATTGAGTTCAAGGATGAAGATTGTAGAATACCTAACTTATCATAGTATTTATTTATGTTAAATTCAAGCCAACTAGCTGTAAATTTGATGAACTTTTTTTTATAGTTTTATTTAGTTTAACTATTATATTGTTTTAACTTTTTTAAGATCTGAAAAAATATTTATATATTAATATGAAAATATTAATATATTAACATGAAAATATTCATATTAATATATTAATATGAAAATAACAATATATTATTAAGAAAATATTAATATAATAACATGAAAATGTTCATTTGTAAATATAAAAATATTAATGTATTAATATGAAGATATTAATATATTATTATAAAAATAATGATATATTAATATAAAAATATTAATACATTAACATAAAATATTAATATAAAAATATCATTATGATTTTGATAACATTATTTTGTTGCATTTGTTTCAGGTTGTTTTAACGAACTTGTTCAAGTTGTGAAAAGTTGTTTTGTAATGTTATTTTCTTCTGTTTTTTTGATGAACTTGTCCAGAAAGTACTGAACAGTTAAATGTACTTTCAGCTGAAAGTACTCTCAGCTGAAAACAATTTGATCTAAACTGAGGACTCGTTGATCCAGATAATACAACACAGTTTGCACAAAAAAAAAAAAACATACTTGGGGCAACATTTTTTTTGAAAGCAGTTTTATTAAATTATATAAGAAAGAAAGAAAGAAATTTTAAAATAAAGTTATTTTGTTTTTCAATAAACATATATAAGATAGTTCTTGAATTTATTATCATCAGTTACTTAATAGAACATGAGACCAACTTAAGAGAACATGATATTGTAGAAAGTTCATGATATTGTAGAAAGTTCATAATATACAATGATAGACATATGTCAAAAAACATCTTTATTGCGTTTTTTTTTCAATTTTATTTTGCCTTAGTTTCTTTTTTTTCTTCTTTTTTAATTTTATTTTTAGACATGATCACTTTCACAAAAATAATTGGATAAGACTAATGCTAATACTAAACTATCAAAAGTTTGATCAGGAGCAGCAAAGTGAAAGTTTTGTTTAACAATTGTTTTTTAAGAAATAATTGTGTCTCAAGACCTAGAGTTTTGAGATATCTCAAAATCTACTTTATAATGTTCTAGTTTTATCATCGTTCGTCATATCAATGTCTTTAGATTTTCTAGTCTTGATTTTGCTTTTAATTCTTGTCTTGTTCTTGAACTTTTTTTTGACAAGCTTCAAGTTGTCCGTTGTCTAGAAATAATTTAAAAGCTTGTCCATTGCTTTAATTTTGTTTGTTCTACTTAGTGATAAATCTTTTTTCTCAATAAAATATGAATGTTTATGAGTGTGTTGATTTTGCCTCGGTCAGGAAAGTGAAGTCTTGTTGCCATCAACTTGAAACTTATCTTTTAACCAATTGTAAAATTCTGTTGATGCATTTTTAACCCTGATTTAAAAAAATTACGGTTTTTGTTATTAATAGTTTATAATTATTATATACTACAAAAATAATTTATAAAGGAAAGCGCAGTTTAAAAAATCAACATAATATACCTTCAAAATTTTTTTTCCAAAAACTTTATTCAAAAAATTGTTTATGATATCATCAAAGTAGATCTCACGAATATATCTGATTCAATAGACGTCTCAGCATTTCTAACTTTTAGTAAACTTCTTCCATAATACTTCTTTACTCACATTGAATTTATTTTTATTGTGAAAACGATCGATTCGCTGATCACAATCTAAAAATATTTTTGGCTATCTCTAAATAAATTTTGCTTTTCTCATTAATCTCTCTTGTCTATCCATAATAATTTTTAAACCGTTTATACAAAAATTTCAAACAGATAATGCCGCTTGCGAGGCACTCCCGTCGTTAAATTTTTTCTTTTTCGACGAACTTGTGTTGTAAAATTTGCATAATCTGTACCATAACACAGTACCTGATAAGGTTGGTTTTGCTTTTTTTTTCATGTTAATCAAAATTTTTCTCATGTTGTCTAACATTCAGCTTTGTGACTGATTTTTATTTTTTGAGAGCTTTTTTATTAATGTTGTCAAAATTGCATTGAAACATTGAAAACTGCTTTAGTGGCATTTGCGTAAACTTCCAAACGGGTTTTTAATAACAATTTTAATACTACATTGTTTCCTATGTGTTGCTTTAAAAAATCTTGGCAATGGTTTGAATTTGAAAAAAATATATACCATAAATCGTTTAATGGAAAAAAATTAAATGTAAACATACAGTATTGTGCAGAAGTTTGTCAAGTTCAGCAAATACGGCACACGATATATATATCGTATGCATCCCTCAGTATTCTCCAGACATATTTCAAACGCTGTTTTAAGACTGATATCTACAATTTTTAAAATCTAAGTGACAAGTTAAAATTTCGCTTTTAAAAACTGCAATGACTATACCGACGTGTCTTTTCATAATTAAAGTTGTCAAAAATTGTTCAATTGGCTTTCCCTTCTTAGGCGAAACGAACCGAACAACATTACGCAGTTGTAAGGTAAATCTCGTTTCGATAGCGTTATAATATGTAGTATAAAACGTTTCAATACTTTTTTCCAGTTATTTTTTCAGTCTTACTTTTAAAATGAAGATATTCTTCTCGAAATATATGTCAACATGCATTCTCTGGGAAGAGATCATTTTAATCAAAAACTATTCTTCCAATTATTAAATCCGTCGCTAGTAAGTTTGCTTGACTTTTTACGTGCAAAAAGTTTACGGCAAAAAAAAGTCCGAACAATCAGTTGTTGGAAATAAATGAGCAATCCTAGAAAAAATTTTTCCCCGTTCGCTTTTTTCCCATAAAAGATTTTTTTTGAACAACACCATGTCTTGTATTCTGGATCGTAAAATCTACGAAAACGCCAGAACGGTCCAGAATGATGATTGATCCGAAAATTGACGTCATCTTTATTTATATCACCTCACTTTCCAGAATCGGTTGACCAACTATCTTTCTCGATAATAGATTCACCCCATACTCCGCCTAGAGGACCAGATCTAAATTTGTGTTGTTCAAAATCATTTGAATAAGTATAATTCTGAGAATTCATTTTGATGAATAAGTGAATCGCTGCAGTCAAAATGATCAACTTTGTCTATTTGTGATTGACCTGAGAATTTACTGCGAGGTTAAATGCCCAATAAACGACATTGGCAAGGAAGCAGACACGAACTTTCTGTTTAAATACTTCTCCGCGGTGCTCTTTGATAAAACCGTTACTTTTTAAAGCACAGTTATAACTAAAAAAACAACAACTTTTTATTATCACATTGAATTAAAAAATGAAAACGTTGATATAAATTAGATTTTATCGGAAAATTAGAAAAAAAGTATATATGTTTCTTTGTTAGATATGTTTCTTTGAGTAAACATTAAATATGAAACTAGCACTTACTTTTGGTTATAAATAAGATGCAATCAGGACCGTTCCAAAGAAATCATTTAGAGTGGGGGGTGGGGAGATTGACGTACCTGTTTCTTGCTGAGTAAGGTAAAGAAAACTTTTTTGGGCCTACTGAGAAAAAAAATAAAAATAAGGTCCTCTTATGTTAGCATTTGCTAACTGCCAAATATAAATCCAATTTTGCCAACTCCAGTGTCCAAATTTGCAGACTAATAAATTTAGATAATAGTTAGACATTCTCTACCCCCCCCCCCCTCGGTACGCCTCTGGGTACAATATAACCAAATTACGATGCAACTGCAATAGACAGATTACTGCTTTTGCTTTAGAATACTTTTAATTTTGCAATGGTTTCCCTTTAATTTATAATTTTTTCTTGCATTTGACGACTTAGGCTTTTTGTGTGCGAATTACAACGACCCTTTTATCGTGTCCGAATCTAAACGACGCTTTTATTATGTGCGAATTTAAACGGCGCTTTTATTAACTATTTTAACAAAAACAAAAAAAATTTATTAACAACTTTTAAATTTTATTAGACAAATGTGTGGCATATTAAGAAGTCAAAGAACTAGCAATTGATTACTGTTATGATGTTATATGATGTTATGATGTTATATGATGTATATACTGTTATGATGTTATGAATGGAATCATTTATTTCAGAAACCCGAATCGTTTATTTCATAAATTTACGTTTACTGCAGAGACCCTTTTAAAATTTAGAAGTTTTTTTAAATTTACTGAAAATTTATAAAAGCGCATTTAAGTGGTTTCTGAAATAAATGGGTTTGTTTTCATTTTAACAACAAAAAAATTAAAGCACAGCAGAGGCGGATTCAGTATAAGGTGAAGGGAAAGGGCAAGCTGCTCCCCACGCCCGTTTAGACGGTCGAATTGCGCCCCCTGAAACATTTAATTTTGCTATTAATATAAGTTTCTCATTACAAAATCCTGAATTTATTTTAAACAAACATAAAAATTAGACAACAAAAAACCATCAAATACATACCTGCTTTACGAATTTGCCCGTATTTATGACAGAAAACAAAGCGTCTCCATTTGTTTTAACAAAATATCTCATAAAATCACAATGTACACAATCAATGCATTTTTAACATATTTTCATGTATCGAAACTATTGTGACTGTAGAGTTGTTCATAAAGCTACGATGAGATGTTGATAAAAAATACAATGAGTTTGCAAGCAGGAAACGTCCTTTTTTTTTAAAAGAAAAAGAAAAGAATTATTACTTAACTGATGTCAACATAGTGCGGCAATTACATTTGTTTTATGTATTAAAAATATTTGTAAATTTTTAAAAATCACTTCCCTAAGTAACATATATATACATTTTTTAAAAACCTATACATATATTATTTACATATCATTATTTAGTTTTTGTTTCGGTTGTAAATGTTATATTTAAAACTTATTTGTAATACCATCAAAATTAATTTTTCATCGTTTAATAACAATAACTATGATAGTAATTATTGTTATTAATAAAATAATAAATTGATTTAAATATTTTTATATATCCAACGTTTGACTTTTTTAAGTGCAACTGCATCCAACTGTTAACATCAGTTAACTTTAATTTTATTTTTAATGAAACGCATCCTAAGATAAATTTAGCAAGATGGAAGCGTTAGTGATTCAGCTAAACACTTTAAATGTGAAACCTATTTTTATGTTTAGGATACACTTATAGCCCAAGTAGATAAAGAACTTCATAACTTTAGTAACACAGTTACATATTTCGGAAATTCTTTTTCAACCTTCAAAAATTTAACTGAGCAAAATACAGATTCATTTAGATAGGTACGCGTAAATCCGACCTTAACGGAACTGTTTTCTTCTCCCAAATTTTGTGCCACGCTTTTTTCACTATTTTTAAGTATGGCATGGTATGAACATGTTTTGCTGTGTTATTTTTCAAGAAATTTGTATCAACATAGATTTTTTTTGAGTACTAGAATAGTTTATAATTCTGCATGGAAATCTTTTTTGTAAAATTTTGTTTATAATGAATTTATTGTTGCTTAAAACTTCACTCAATATAGGTACTTATTTTTGACTTGATGTGTATTATGATATAAAATAATATGGAATAGTATATATAAAATATAAAAGATTTTTAAAAAATTTAAATTTTCAGGGCGTTATAGACGCCCTTCTAACACTCTGCATACGTCTTTTATGTATTCTTATTCTCCATTTTGAGACCTTTGTTTTGATACCAAGTTTTATGAATTTTGATAAAAATAGATAAAGTTATGACGTTTAAAGTTAGGAAAAGCTCTAGATTTGGTCACCGTTACTTTAACAAATCCATATTTCGAAAATTCGACACATTTCGTAGAGTTGTTCGATTATAATAATTTTATCACCTTTAAAATACTGTAATGAAGGTCTTTCCAATGATATATAATAATCTAGTAAATAATAAATTTAAAGATTTCATGTCACATACCTAATTTAGAAGTTTGTGTAAAACTTAAAGACACATATATTAAAAAAGAAGCCGATGGGTTTGATACTTTCAAATCTGTTTATGCATCAATATCTTCAGTTATGACGACAGAACTATATATGAACGATTTTTGATTGAGAAATAGATGACTTCATGACTTCCTAACTTGTCTATAATCTGCAGAATCTTCTTGACTTTTACATCTGATAATGATTAAGCTTCAATAAACTAAAGGTTATCAAAGTTTATTTATTATTTATTAAATTAAAGTTAATGTAAATAATGATTAAGGAAGTTTCAGTAAACTAAAGATTATCTAAATTTGTCAATAATTAACGATGAATAAAGAATGTCGTTCTGGATTAACATTAACTTTAATTGAACGTGAGCTTGCTGAAAGCATTGACTTTGAATTGTCAATAAATTGTTTTGCTTCAACCCAGAGGGCACAGACGTCCGTAATTCGTATATGCAACGTCTTATAGGCGTCACAAGTCCAATAGATGTCCTTAAGACGTCCAACTGTACCCGTTGGGAATGACATATCCCAGAAAAAAATTAGTATAAACTAGAAAAAAAATATACAATTTTGCATGATTAAGCCAGTAATCTTACATTTTCTTCATTAACGAAAAATTATTAACAAAAATGAACTAAGTAAGCTCAAATTTTAGGTTGTTTAGTGTCTTAGATGTATGTAAAATAGTTATGATAAAGTTTAAGTAATATTATCGATAAAATATGTTTATCAAATGTGCTATCCTCAAGAAAACTAGTTAATGGCGGATTACCCTTGACCACTATTGCCCCCAACTCATTTTCCTTGCCTCGCCCCCCACAACGCTAAACATCAATCCCTAATGAATCACAGCCCGGTTTCAAGGATTTTTTAATGAAAAGCTCTTTTACAATTTTAGTTTAGACGCCAACACTATTCTTTTCTATTCAGAGCAACACGTTTTGCGTTTTAAACGATGTATTTCCTGTGCAACCAAAATTTTCGCGCGCATTTTAAAAATTTAAACATAAGATTGATAATAAAATCAAAATAAAATAAATTTCAACAATATTAGCGAAAAAAAAAAGTTATAATTAATAAAAAACAAATAAAAACAATAAAACCCTATAAAAAAAGTAATCAAAATTTAAGTTACGCTGCTCTGCCCCATGATTACCAATGTCTTGATGTTTAAAGGTTTGGCGTATTTTATTTTGTTTTAACTAAGAAAAAAATTCGTAGATTAAAAACTGTATATAAATATTTCAAGTAAAAAAGTTAAATAATAACGAATATTTGCATTACTGAGTTCACAATAAAATTTTTATCACTATAAATCAAATTAAAAAGTAAGATTTTTGAATTTGGAAACATCCAATTTTTGGGCCAGGTCATGGTCAATTGGTTTATCCAGCTCTGTAAATATATTTCTAAACAACTCTAGCTATGAAAACTTTGAATACGCGTTTAATACCTAACAAAAATTGCATGGAATACTATTTGTTATTAAGCGTATTGCGTATTTCCTAAAGTTCCTAATGTTTGCGTATTTCCTAAAGTTACTAATGTTAAGTTCCTAAAGTTCCTAAATGTTTTATTTCTCTTTAACTTCTCTATTTTATAACTTTTTGTTACGCGTTTAAAATGAATTTTGTTTAATCCGCATTGTCTAACAAAGCGCGGCAGTATTATATATATATATATATATATATATATATATATATATATATATATATATATATATATATTTTTTTTTTTTTTTTTCTCTTCAGCAATTTATTCTCCTAAGAAAAAGCCGGACAACCCTAAATCTATATATAAATATAATGCATAAAAAATGTGTAACGTAAATAATTATAACAATTAATTTCATACTTAAAAAGTGGGTTAGATGACTTTTTTTGGAAAAATTAAAATATAAGAGTATGCTATCATTAGATAAAAATGATTTTTTTCATGTTTTTATTTTCATTTTCTCGAGATAAAATGCAATATTTACCAAAATTAATATGAAAAAATGGTTGTCGATTATAATTTTCATTTTGTAAATGGCACTTGCTTTTTTCTTTTAGTTAGTTTAAGTTATAAAAAAGAGAGAGAGTTGTTGATTTTCATTTATACATAAAACGAAGGAAGTTATTAAAGATAACGCATGTATGTTTAAGCATATGTGTGTTGTTTTTAATTGGTGTTAGTATAAACCCTAGCAATTTTGCTAACTCTGCAAAGTTAAAAAAGTATTACGTATGATAAACTTTTGAATTGTGCGTTTTCAGTCATTAATTATTCATGGTCCAAGGTTTAAGAAACTGGTTTACACATTAGATGTGTAGTTTATGATCAAGGATCGACTAATATTACTTTTGCTTACGTTTGCTTGGGATTTCCAAAAATTTATCATACTTTCCTAATCCTTCCAATGATAAAAACATCCATGTTATTTTTGATCCCCCTCATTTAGTAGAAAGTCAGTAGCCAGTACTTCGCCAGTACTTCTCAGTTGGAAGTGTTAAACTACTGGATTGAAAAATGTAAATTTTGTAATGTTAGAAGCCAAGCAAGTATGGGTTTAAATGTCACAATCAATAGTGTTCTAACCTTAAGTAGAGAGCTATTTTCTGAAGGTTTTCAGTTTGCTTGTACTTCTTGTTTTAATTAGGATTGAGAACTTTTTCTTCGTTATACGAAGCATAAATGGTTGGAATGACCGTCCTAATGTTATTTCCAGATCAATTGAAAATAGCTAAAGTTATTCCAATATACAAAAACGGAGACAAAACAAATGTACTTTTCTATTTCAATCCTTCCGATATACTCAAAATTATTAGAAAGAATAGTTTATAATAGAACATAAAAATATCTTAATTACAATTAACTGTAATACAATAATTAATAATAAATATAATAATTATATAATAATTATATAATAATAATGTTGTAATAATAAGTTTTAAAAAGACGAGTTCAACGGAACACAAAATTATTAAATTTTACGGAAAATCATCTGCTTCTTTGATAAGAATCAATTTACTATAGACGTTTTTGATGAACTATTTTTCAACATTACCAAAGAACTTAAACGTATATCAAATTAGTTTAAATCTAAAAAATTAACCATGAACGTCGACAAAACAAAGAATATTCTATTTCACAAACAAAGTATATTCTATTTAAACGGAAATTTCCGTCAAAAAACGGATGTATTCGTTAAAATACTATGTTTTTTTTCGTAATACAACGGGAGGTTTGGTCATCGCAGCTGCCGGAAATTTTTCGTAAAAAACGCACTACTAATATCACACATGTATTAATATGCTATAACACATGTATTATGTGATTGTAGGGCACGTTGTCACAGTCCTTCGTATTTTATAGACCCGCGTGTCTTTAAAACATGTATAATACTCTAACAAATTTTAATCTGATCTAATCTATTATTACTTTAGATATTGTAAAAAGTAATTAATTTTTTTTACGCCATTCTTTATTTTTTAATGGCTAGTTTTTATTAATTTTAACTGTTTATAAGCAAAATGTAGTTGACGAAACTAAAAAGAATATTTAAAAAGTATATATATATTTAATAAATAATAATAATGATAATTAAAAATAATATTAATAATATGATAGTAATTAAAAAATTAAAAAAAAAATCAATAAAATTGAAAAAAAAAAGAATGAACCCATATGTCTGGATTTATGCGTATCTGCAAATATATGCATGTATGCTACTTTTGGAAGTAAACCATCCCTTAGCAGTGGTTTGGCGTTTTTGTCGGCTGGAGCGTAAACGCACCAACGTTTAACAACAATTAATTTCTGGCTTCATATACAGCGACACTATCGTATGGCTCTTTAGTTTCCTTTTGTACAACCTTTTGGATAATCTAGATGTGTACTTGGAGGTACACAAATATATTTTTATTATGTTCGATTAATAAGATTTAAATAACCATATTTGACAAATACGGTTCTAACGATTATATCCGACAAATGAGATTGAGTTAGGGCAAGACGATATATTTATTGAAATTATGGACGTTTTTATCCGCATTCTATTTTTAAACTATTTTCATTTTAGACGTAATATTTATTTCGAGGTTTCTAGACAATAATGTTTGCATAAGTCAGTGCTTAAGAAGACTCAGTAGTTTGATGGATGCAAGCAGTACACACCATAACTAGACAAAAAAAAAAAAACTTAAAGACTTTTGTTGAATTACTTTTTCATCATCTATTTGAACCTTTTCATCATCTAACTAGTTGCCAAATTATTCAAATTAAGTCAAACTTTTTAAAAACATTGCTTGTTATATGAACTGGTGAGTCAAAAATAGAAATTAGAATTTAGTATGACGCCTAAAATAAGAAACGAAATTGCCCATGTTTTATCTAAATTTTAATTTAAATGTGACACCATAGTAAAAAAATTTTCGACTCAGCACATTCATCTAACTAACTTTTATCTCTGCAAAAAATTTCGAAGAAAAATATAAAACCAACCCGAATATTTGAAAAATTTCTCTGTTTAAAAAATTTCCACTTTGTTAGAAAGTGGACATTTTTTAAACAGAGAAAAACACAAAAACAAATAAAATAACATTAAAAAAACTGACTTATCCCATTTAAGAAATTAAATTAAGACATATTTAAAAACTTTTATTCCGTTATTGTACATTTTTTATTGTTTATAAACTTTAAATCTTCCAAAAATAAAAAAATTAAAATTTCAATTTTTTTGTGTTTTTCAGATTTTCAATAGTGGGTAGCCACCTCAATTTTGCTCTGTAATTAAAACATTAAAATTACTAAAAATGATTAAAAAAACTATTCCAATTTGCCACTTTGCAAACACATTTCCATTTTTAAAGGACAAACTCATAATCAAAGCAATGGTGTAGCAATGGGTTCTCCACTAGCACCTATTCTTACCAATTTATTCATGGTCATTTTAAAAATGAATGGATTAAAAGTTTCAAATGTGAAAAACCAGTTATCTATAAACGATACCAAGATGAACTTTGTGCTGCTTTCCAGTCAGAAAATGACGCACATATTTTTATTAGATATATAAGAAGTACGAAATATTATAGTTTCACTCCATTTTATTTAGTTTGATTAAACAATAGAACTTTTTAAATTAATAGTGTTAAACTTGGGTTTCTTTTCATAAACGATCTTTTAAAATATTTCTAGGAAGCTTGTACCCATCTTAACTAATTTCAAAAAATACATAACTTCTATTTGAACAAGATTAACACAAATACTCCATCACAAGCAAAAATCAAAGAATATTTGTCTTATTTTAAACTACTGGTTTAGGGAAAAATAACTGATTCAACCAAAAAAAAAAATGAATTCAATTGCTATTAGATATTGCTGTTCTTCAAATACTAAATTAGTATTTACATCAATAAAAACTCTTTTCTTCTAAAGTATTTATTCCTTTAGATTTTAAATCGCTCGTGGTTTATGAATTCTTATGCGCAGGATGTAACTCCTGTTATATAGGCGAAACTACCCAGCGGGCACACGACGTTGAAATAACGTTAAAATAACGTTGATTGACGTTGATCGACGTTGATCAACGTTATTTCAACGTTGTTCTAATGTCGTGTGCCCGCTGGGTACTCGCCTTTTCAAGACGCGGATATCTAATTATTACAAGAGGGAAAAAGTCTATAAGCATCCTATGCTCATAAAAATTGTTTAATGCAATTAAATGATGAGCGTTTTTCTGTTTTAGATTCGGCCTCTAATAAATTTGAGTTAAAACTTAAAGAAAGTATGCTCATAGAATGGTTAAAACTTACTATGAATAAACAAGATAACCATGTTCGAATGACACTTTCTGTTAGCTACTACTTTCTATATATATTGCGTATCTTTTTAACCTATTCTTTTGTTATTTCCTTTTTCTTTAGTATGACATGGTAAACTTTTTAATTGATTTTATTGTATTTTTGTGATTATATTACTACTAGCTTGTACACACACACACACACCCGCGCGCGCACACACACACACACACATATATATATATATATATATATATATATATATATATATATATATATATATATATATATATATATATATATATATATATATATATATATATATATCGTTCTGGCATTGAATTCATTAAAGTTTTGATTACTTCATCAGGCACATTTTTCAAATGATGAGAGATAGAAGATTTCAAATCTTCCAAATTGTAAAGTTGTTCTTTACCAAACTTGTGATCAAGCCACGACCATAAATTTGCTATTGAATTCAAGTCTGGACTATTGGCAGGCCATGGAAGCACTTGAATTTTATTAGAATTGAACCAATTGCTAACAACATGCGCTTTATGACACGGTGCATTAACTTGCTGGAAAATAAATCCATCTTGCAACTGCCATAAATCAATGCTAGGAATAAGCGAGTTTTCCAAAATTTCGATGGACCTTTCTTTGTTGAGTCTACCATCGAATAAATAAAAAACGCCAACCCCACAGGCACTCATACAGGCCCAAATGCCTATTGAACCACTGCTTTGTTTTGTTTGTTTCAAAATGCATGATTCATCGAACCGTTCGCTTGGAAGTCTACGCAACATTACGCGACCTTTTATGTTGTCTACCTCAACGTTCATTTCATCACTAAAGACTACACGGCTCCACTGATCTGTTGACCAATTTTATGTAGTTTGCACCACTCTTTCCTGGCAAATTTTTGTTTTTTATTTAAGCGTGGTTTTTTTGCAGCACGACGCCATAAATAACTTAAATTGTGGAGGACCCTTCGCACAGTTCTAGGGCTTGCTTTCAGACCATTTGACAGTGTCCATTTCGTAGACAAGTCTGTAGATGATGCTTGTCTGTTTTCTTTCATTAATCTCACTAACGAGCGAACATCACGGTCATTTGAAATTTTATTGCTGTATATATATATATATATATATATATATATATATATATATATATATATATATATATATATATATATATATATATATATATATATATATATAATGACTAAATTTATAATATCAAAAAACTGCAATACATACTCAAAGTCTAAGTTATTCGAATTCACTAAATTCGAATGTGTGTCTTTTTTGGCTTATTTTACCTACTTTGAAATTAAACTTTTCTAGAAAATGTATATAACATGAATTGACTAAATTCTCTGATTGTTTTGATAGATCAATGAAATTCTTATACCAAAATTAACTAATTTCACTGATACTGACAAATTTTAAATAACAAAAGAATGAAAGAAACAAACAGTTTAAACCTAAATAGTTAAATAAAAATAACTTCTTGCACAAATAGAAGTTAATTATGATTTTAATTAAAAAAAAAATACTCTAAAAAGGTATAATTTTTTGGTAAAGTGAAAAAAATACATTTAACATTGATGCTTTCTTGTTTGATGCGTTATTTTTTTTAGGAGTTATTTTTCCAGCGTAAATTTCTAAAACGTAAACATCTTAATCATGCATAGCTAAGCAAATAAAAAAAACATCAATAAATTTATTCTTAAATAAAACTTTTTTTTGATTTAAAAGTTCGAGTTTGTTGCATAAAGTCGTTTTTTACAATCTAAGTTAAAATTTCTTCCTGTTTGAAAAAAAGATTATTCAAAAACTTATGTTAAACATTTAATTAAAAAAAAGAAATCCATTACAAAATACGGATTTAAAAAATTTAAAAAAATAACTCGTCTAATAATTCTTTTTTATTCGTTGTTGAAATAAGATTTTCCATATCCATAACCTTTATTATACGATCCACCATAACCTCCATATCCGCCATATCCATACCCTTTATCTAAATAAATAAATTCAAAGTGTTTTATTGAAACTGTTGATTAACATATGAGTGTTGTTTATTATTTTGGAAAAAATGAAAAAGAAATTTTCAAATAAAGTTTACTTAATGAATTGTATGAGGTATCTTTTATTGCTAATTTAGATTCGTCACTGTAGTAGTTGTTTCCATATCCGTACCCTTTGTTGTATCCACCGTATCCATTGTAGCCATATCCATTGTCTTAAAGATTTAAAAAAACACTCAGTGTGTTATAAAAACTTTAAAAAAGTTTACGGTATGAATTATAAGTGGGATCTTCTTTTACAGCTTTTTTTGATTCGTCACTGTAGTAGTTGTTTAATCCACCACCGTATACACCGTATCCACCATATCCATATTCCTTGTCTAAAAGATTGTAAATGTAGATAAAAACTTACATATAATACCTTTTTTTATTAAAAAACATTTTATAAAATAATGAAACATAATTTACTGTATGAATTATAACTGGGATTTAAAGTTTTTTTTGACTCATCACTGTAGTAGTTGTTTAATCCACCACCGTATCCACCGTATACACCGTATCCACCATATCCATATTCCTTGTCTAAAAGATTTAATGAATTCAAGTTGTGTAAATAAAAAAATGTTATTTTAAATGAAAATTGCTATAACCAATATTTTAAATATGGTTTACTGTATGAGTTATAACTGGGATCTTCTTTCATAGACGGTATAGATTCGTCACTGTAATAGTTGTTTCCATACCCGTTTCCATTGTTGTATAACCCACCACCGTATCCTCCGTACCTACCGTATCCATAACCTATAAATAAGTTATTAAACAAAGTAACATTAAAAGGTTTTTATAAAAAATATATTTATATAGAAATTATAACAAGTTTAATAAAGTTTTTAATTATTGAATATAATAATAGTTTTAATCATTAATTATTGAATATAAGATCATTTTAACTATTAACATGATATGAAGATTTAACTTTAAGTCAAAATTAAGTCAAACGAAGCTACAAATCTTTATTTTGAAGTTTCTTTGTTGCTTACAATTTGATAAATTATGTTAATTAACGATAAAATTTTTTTACTAATACTTACATAAAATAGTTATTGAATAAAAAATTAAAAAATCTACCATTTCCTTTATTGTACGAACTTAGTATCTTTCCACTTTTTCCATAAACACAAAGATTAACAATATGTTTACTGTGTTCATGTTTTAGGTCAGGTTGAATAAGTTACACTAAATAAACACAATCTACACATACGAGCACACTCAAAATATTGCCTACTTATGCAAAATTTAACCACCTGCAATGGCTTCTGCCTTCCAGTTGGCGGAAGTAATGAAAAATAATTTCACGTTTGTTTTAACGTTGTTTTAAGTTAACGAGCAATTAAAATTATAATTATAAATAAATGTTAAAAATTTGACATCAAAGTTTCGTTTTATGTAGCTTATTGCGATAGGTTTGAATATTAAAAAAAACTTAATTTTTAACAAAATTAGAATTACAATGCCAAAAACTTGTTTACGGTGTTTTTTATAACTTGTTGTGGGTGTTTGTTGCTTTTCTTTAATTGTGAAAGCGAATTTTATTAAACAACGTGTAATTTGAAATTTCAAAATATAGAAGAGTTGATAATATCGCCCGGCGGCAAAGTAATTTTCTGACAAAAGGGCTGACATTTTCGAAAGGCGAAAGCTGTTTGGGGTGATCTGGCAATAAATTTTCAGCGAAAAATATTTTACTTCCGCCTCTAGTGGTTTCCGCTTTTTTAATAGCTGCCGCAGCCAAAGTTTTTTCTTGGAGGCAAAACGTTGTAAAGACTGACGCAAATAGGGAAGCGAAAACCATTGGTGGTAGCCTCCAGAAAAAATTTCGGAAACAAAATAATTTTGAAGCCGCCTGCAATCGCTTTTGCCTTCCGGCTGGCAGATGTAATGAAAAATAATTTCACGTTTGTTTTAACGTTGTTTTAAGTTAACGAGCAGTTAAAATTATAATTATAAACAAATGTTAAAAATTTGACATCAAAGTTTCGTTTTATGTAACTTATTGCAAAAGATTTGACTATTAAAAAAAACTTAACTTTTTTAAACTTCCAAAGTTTAAAATGCGGGCTGTTATATTTTTTGAAATGTTTTTTATTCCGACTTTCCCATTTATTAAGATTCCCCTGTTTATTAGATTTTATAACTATATTTCTGACCCTCCTGTTTATTAAGATCCCCTCGTTTATTTGACAGATAGGATAGTATATATTGTATTATATATACTATCCTATATAATATATAGGATAGTATACTTAGTATAAATAGTTTAAATTCTATTGTTATAGTCTAAGCTTTTCAGTTCGAAATATTTGTTATATTTCGAATTGAACAGCATGAACATCATCAGAAGTGAAAATGTGCTAATATAAAAGTTGTTTTAACATAAGGTTTATACAACTGGTTCATTATCATTTTACTCTTCATAAGGTTTATACAACTGGTTCATTATCATTTTACTCTTCATAAGGTTTATACAACTGGTTCATTATCATTTTACTCTTCATAAGGTTTATACAACTGGTTCATTATCATTTTACTCTTCATAAGGTTTATACAACTGGTTCATTATCATTTTACTCTTCATAAGGTTTATACAACTGGTTCATTATCATTTTACTCTTCATAAGGTTTATACAACTGGTTCATTATCATTTTACTCTTTATAAGGTTTATACAACTGGTTCATTATCATTTTACTCTTCATAAGGTTTATACAACTGGTTCATTATCATTTTACTCTTCATAAGGTTTATACAACTGGTTCATTATCATTTTACTCTTCATAAGGTTTATACAACTGGTTCATTATCATTTTACTCTTCATAAGGTTTATACAACTGGTTCATTATCATTTTACTCTTCATAAAGCCTAAACTTTTGTAAACAAGTTCTCAGAAAAGAGGTTACTTTATAAAAAAAAATCATTCTTGTTACTTGTTGTGAATAACGTCTTCTGTAATTGATAAAGATTGTGTAATTGTATAATAAGCAATTGGTATGCATATAACCTCAATAACAACAGTCATTACACTGCTAACTATTATTTACGTTTAAAAAATTACATTTGTGGAACGAGATTTGAAATGGACATTTATTGGACTGGACATTGGAATGGACATTTTTTGGAAAATGGACGATTACAAAACTTGTTATTTTAGCTTTTTTAATAATTTAAAAAAATAAAAAATATTAGTTTTCATAAAGTTATTGGAAATAAGTTCAAAAAAGAAAGTTAGCAGACTTTAATTCAATCACTAAGAATTGGTTCAAAAAAAAAATTTGAATAAAATTTTTTAAATGAAGCACTAACTTCGATTTTAATTAATTAGATAAATTTTAAATTTAAACTACACCTTTTCAAGATGTAATTGAGAACTTAAAAGTTATAACTAAAAAAAGCAAGTTGTAATTGAGAAATACAACATGTAATTTAAAAGTCACAATATCTAATTAAGAAACACAACATGTAATAAAGAAATTTTAAAATGTAATTGAGAAACCCAATATGCAAATAAGAAATCGTAATATGTAATTTGAAAGACAAAAGTTGTAATTAAGAAATCGTAATATGTAAATGAGAATACATTATTTGTGATTGCGAGTTCAATGTAAGCTTAAAGGTTATTATAAAAGGTCTTCTTGGACATACATTTTAATAAGCTAATAATATCAAATTTAGCATTTGTATGCACCAGCAATTCAGTAATACAGTAATGGAATTGAAAGATCGTTGTGTTATTTGTCAATACACTATGAAAAGAAAGTCTGTTATTAAATTGAATCCGTACAAGCATTTATTTCACCAAATTTGTTTACAACCACTTCTGGAACAACCAGAACCACCTTGTCCAATTTGTTGACATGAAATACATACAACTGAACAAGTTGACAGAAAACATTATGTTTTATCTTCATCGAATGATAGAAGAAGAGTAATTGAATGTGCTGAGTGAAACGACGATTGGGTGACTCTGGCGCAAAGTTTAGGTGTCAAATATAAGACAGCAGACAATTGTATCCGCAGCGGAAATTTAAATTTCATTGGAAGAGGTGTAGTTACCGCCAAAACTACTAATGCCTTTCTCATTACTTTTTTTTATTTTATTGATAATATATTATTATTTATTGAAAATCAAACCATATGGTCACCTTTACCAAATTAGAATCCAACCTAAAATTACAAGGTAAACTAAGGTAAACTAAAAATACAAAAACTTCTTTCTGGCAATCTATATTATAAACTTTTCTCAATTACAACTTTTATTTTCTCAATTACATCTTACGATTTCTTATTTACAACTTTCTTGTTCTAAATCTTACGTTACCCAATTACAACTTTTATCTTCTAAATTATATCTTACGTTTCTTAATTACATCTTTCATGTTCTAAACTACTTCTTACGTTTCTTGATTACAACTTTCAAGTTCTCAATTACATCTTGAAGAGGTGTAGTTTACAATTAGATTTTATTTCATCTACACATTTAAAGTTTTTTTTAATGATTTATTTATAACTCATATCTGCTTTTTAGTTAATTATGATTCTAAAAAACGACCCCAAGGTTTATTGTTGACATCACTCTAACTTTCAAGTTCTCAAATATTGTTGACATCACTAGTAATTTTCTTTTGACTAAGGAAGTATTTGTTCCATTAACATTCCATTATTACTTTGATCTTTGATTTTTCTCAAATGATTTCTCAGTTGAGCCCAATACATCTATTGGGTTGAGCTCACAATGAAACTTAGGAATATGGATTATTACGTCTATCTTATACTTTGCATAACAAAAACAAGCCTTTAGAAACACCATTGGAATCAAAACAGTTAATTGCCTTTTCGACAGCTTCATCAAGCCATTTTAGTTGCTTTACTGGACGAGTTGTACTAGGTGATTTAACAAACATACTTACATCTAATAACGCTTTTGTATGTATGGTTGCATTGTTGACGAGAATGTAAATTCGAAAACTTACTGACTTCATTATTTCGCTATATCGCAGTAGAGTTAGAAGTCGAGTGAACTGAGTAAGAATTGCTTCATTGTCGAAACAGCAGACTTTTCCGGGCACAATTATGCTCGTTGCTGTTTGAGGAAAAAAATTCAACTCAGTTTTTTTTATTAGTTGCGGTTCCTCATTTACAGCTTTTTTACATTTCCATTCACAATAAAATCACTTAACATTCTACTGATTCCTCTTCTTTTATTAAACATTGGACTAAAGAGCACCCGAGAGCAACGTACTTTTATCATGAGCCATAACTATTTGCGCAGTTTGAACTTCAGGACGTTCCATATGTATTCAGAAGATGCTGTTTGTCAAAAACATTTAATAGTTTTTTATTTTGTTGGCAAAATAATTGACGAACTTTTTTCTACAAACTACAACGCCCTCTCTTTCATGTCGATTAACAAATGGACAAATTTTGTTATTCGACCAAAATATCCCCAACTAAAGAGTAAACTTTGAATTGCTTTATAACTTCCACTATATTGTGATATTTTGTCTTTTTTTGGTTCGATTTTCACCGTCAGAGAATCTTTTGATTT
Source organism: Hydra vulgaris (assembly GCF_038396675.1). Taxonomy (NCBI): domain Eukaryota; kingdom Metazoa; phylum Cnidaria; class Hydrozoa; order Anthoathecata; family Hydridae; genus Hydra; species Hydra vulgaris. Next base: position 36,540,284 of record NC_088934.1, read on the forward strand.
TGACCCTTCTAAAAATGCATTAACTTATTTTTGAATAATACAAATGCTAAATGGACTATTTTTCTGAGAAACTTTATCAATGATGAAAGTGTAAATATGTTCTTTTAAATTTAAATTATGTTCAAACATTGAGTGGCGATGGTGTTTACCTCGATTGTCAGATTATAGAATCTCTTCTTCTCCATTAATCAATTTAAAACAGTTAATATTACTAAACTTGACATGGTTCTACTTATTTGGATTCGTTGGAACTTTGAAAGTGTAGGAGCCATAAAAATTTTATGATTAAATAATCGTTCCAGTTTAAATCCAATTTCTTTCTCACATAGTATTTGTAACCATATCCACATGAAATTCGCTCAAATCTTCAATATTGCGTTCTTATTTCTCCAAATCAAAAACTTTTCTATTACTTTTTTTAAGCATTTTTTTAGATATCGATTAATTCTTCTGAACTCTAATATGAGAATTATTAGGCGTTTTATTTTCAATTCAAAGGTGTTGATTACGCTTTTTATAAGGAGTCATTAAAAATAAAAATTTAAAGGCAAATGGTTTTTTTGAATTGTTGACTGTACTTCAATTAGCAATCAAAAAATATATATTCACATAATTTGAAGTTTGCATATATATTATGTAATTCACAAAAAGCTTATATTTATAATCTTATTGTTTCAACAAATTGCATTTTGAATTATAAAAAGTGTTTATTTAAATGTCATCAACCTGGTTTTTAAACTTTATAGCGTAGTTTTTTTATTTAGAAGTTGTGATTTTTAACGACTTTGTTGAAAGTTGTTAGCTTTTTAGGATGTATTTTTTCAGACCCAAATATTGATATATCTAATAAATCAGTTAAATATAAATAGAGAATCAATTATGAAGAAAACTTAATTTTTTTGAAACTCATAATTATTTATATCTTAAAATACAATAATTTTCCAAATAATTTTAAAATCAAAAGCGAATTTTAAAATAGAAATAATGTTTTACAGCTTTTTGGCCTTAAAATAAAAACAAGAATATTATTTTAAAAAGTTGTTTCATATCTTTTTTACTGGCACCATTATCTCATTTTATACCTATTATAGATATTTTTGGAAATTCCTTGTGGTAAGTGGCGTTGCGTGGGAAAATTCGAGGGAGGGGGGGGGGAAGGAGAACTCAATTTTCCCAACGGCTTAGCATAGATTTCCAACTTTTTTTTTATCTTAAGAAAACAGTTTCAGTCCAATTTACAAAATCTATTAATGATTATGCTACACTGCACTCACACTCAATAATTGTCAATTATCCGTTTATATTAACTAGTATTAACAAAACATAGCTCGCTTTACATGTATACAAAATATTCAATTCAAAAAACATCTAAAATCTCTACCGATTCATAGTGAAATTGTATTAGTTCAAAAAAATGTTATCGGTTAATTTAATAACTTCACAAACGATTCTAGCAGCAGATATAGCAGTTTAAAATTTTAGGGATATAAAATAGTACAAAGTAATATGGAAAATATTATTGAAATTGAAGCTTCAGAAAGAGTGCAACATCACTCTACTAGAATTGTTCTATTGTTGAAGAATTTGACATACAACGAAAAGTTAAAACGTTACACTCAATATTTGTGTGTAACGTTAGATTTTATATATGACTCTTTTTCAATTGAACCCATCCTTTAAAAAGATGTTTGGAGTTAATTCCTTTACAAAGTTCTTTTTCGCACTTGAGTAGCATGAGATTATCCAATCTCTTATCACTCATTATTTTTCTCAGATGTAACTTTACTATCTTGATTTAACTGAAAGAACGCTCATTTGATGCTACACCATAAAAAGCTGTGATTTCAATAATACATAGTTTAGAGGCGTGTTTCAGTATGGCCTTTAATTTCACAACATGGTACAAAATGTCTTGCAGAGTCTTAGCTAGTATTCTTGATGATTTTAATTCTTTATCATCTACTTATAAACAGATATTTATCAACATTTCCATCTGGCTTTTCAGCACATGAACGTCTGGAATTTGATCCTTGTATCCAGGTGGAAAAAGTTTGTTTGCTTTTGTTATGGTTTCAATATTTAAATTTCCTTATTTAAAGGAAAAGATTTTAGTGATGGGGGCAAATATTTCCTTTAAAGCCGCAGAGTTTTCGGTTAAACCCATGGCTAAAGAGTATATGACTTCTTTGAACTCTTTCCGGTAAAAAGATCTCCATTGCTGTTAATCTATGGTGTCGTCCGTTATCGTTTTCTGCATCAATGTTCAATTTCCGAGAAAATATCAATGCACTTTCAATCAAATATTTGAGATGATCTGAAGAAGATTAATAACCTTCTCTAAACACTGATTTAGAGCCTTGACAGACTTTGCTCATGCGGTCAATCTTGTTCTAGAAAGGTTTACAAGCTGTATTGCATTGTCAATGTCTTCAAGTTTTTCTTTTAAATGACTAAACTTTTTTGTACTTGATGTGAAGAAAACATGCGACCGTTCGAGAACATTAAACAATTCTCGAAATAAAGTATTAAAATTGCAGACATGTTCAACACCTGTGTTTGTTCTGTGGTCTTGACAAGGTATGTAAAGCATATTATGCCTTACAAGGTATGTAAGGCCTAACTTTTTTTGTTACTTACTTTTGTACTCCTTAAATTGTTGAGACATTGAACTCGCTTAGTCATATGACTGAAAGGCCATCTTCGATGTGCCAATCCCTTCTTTATGTAAAGAAAATAAAATTAGCTCAGTCATTCCTTTTCTAGCCTTATCAGTGCATTCAACTGATTTCAAAAGCCTTTCCGGAATCTCACCGTTTTCACTGGTCATTCTCACAACCATACTCATTATATCTATGTGTGACATATCTGGAGGTGTCGGCCATCACAAAAAAAAATTGGAGCTGTTAATTTCATCAATGGTCTGTCTCTTCAATTCAGTCGCAATTAAACTAATCATTTTATTTTGAGATGATGGACTCGTGTATGTAACTCTAGATGGACAAAGGGCTTTATCTTCAATCCAGGCTTTTAGTGTGGGATTGTGGCGTAAGATGAGATTCACTACTGCAACAAAGTTACCTTGGTGAGCACAGTCAGATTCTCTAAACGCCAGCTCTTGGCTTCCTAAAGTCTTGCGTGTATCGATAAGAATTTCAACAGTTTTTCTATTCTGCTCCTCTCTTTTTTGCACTTCTATCCAAGCAAGTCTCTTGGATTTATCAATAAGTTGATCTATAAAACCCTTTTTCATAAGAAAGTGACATTGTTCGCTTCATGCATCTTTATGTGCTCAAGAGCCTAAAGTTTGTCTTTTCCATAGCTTTTCATCTTGGACCAAGATCTCAACCCAACAATTATCTTCATTTTCAGTTTTTTCATTCTTTCTAACACCCTTAGGGAAAAGGCAGCAGACAAAACAAAATTTGGCATCCTTCTGGGTGCTATATTCTAAATGTTGTACCAGTTTGGTAAAAACTCTAAGTCTTTGTACCTCTGGAGATTAAATCTATTTTTACTGTCACTTGGGAAACTAGTAAGTTTTGGTTGGTGTGGCCCTAACTGGAGTAAATACAATTTTTGATTATCCGTAATTGTATGAGGACGCAAACCTGGGTCATGGCTTACCAATGCTCATAAATCTGGTATGTAAATTATAATATTGTGAACTTTGGTATCGAGTTTTTTTATAAAAGCATTTCCCATTTCCAAAACATTATATGAAATTTCCAATACAGAACTTGTAGCATTTACAATTTCAACTGCAGTAAGTTTTTCATTTACTAACTATTTTTTACAATATATTTTATAAATGTCACTACAATATTTTATATTATCAACCAAAATGTCCTAATTCCCAATGAGCAAAGGCCAATTTGTTGTTTCACTGCTTACTTCAGTAGTTTATAAGTTAATAATATTTGTGTCATCTTTTTCTTCTTGGCCAGGAAACTGGGGTTAATAATCTGATTTAGAATTTAATTCTGTAAATTTCTCCAGACAACAATATGCGTCCTTATCTTGAACTTCTGAACTTGCGTCCTCTTTAAGTTTTTTATCAGAAGATGTTGTTTCTTCGCCTATGGATATACTACATGTTGAAGTTGATTTTTCAATTATTATTATGTCTTGTAACTTTTTATGTTTACTTTTTTGTATTTCATCATCCGCTTTGACATTGTTATCAACTTTCTGATATTCGATTTTTCGTTTTTTTGAAGCTAAGTAGGCTACAAAAGGATTCTCTGATTCCCGGTGTTTGTATATGAATCTTTTTACCACCATGAACGGATCTTGTTAGTCGGATCTTTTTAGTCGAATTTATAGTCGTTATTAGAAACTGCTTTGCATACGCAACGTAATTTATTGTAATTTATTTCTCTTGCTTTTCATAATTAATGCTCTGGAAAACAAACGCAGATACTATAATTTACCGTAATTTTTATCACCAATTTCCCAACTGTCCCAACTCGTGGCAAGGAAATTCCCAACTTTCTCTTTCCAAGGTTCTGATGGGGGGAGGGGAGACTCCCTCCCCCTTCCCCAATTCCTCAAAGCGGCGTCTCTGCTAGCGATCCCTGATAGCCACTAGGCAAAATACATCAAATAATTACTTTTTGTTCTATCTCTTCCAAAATTGTATAAAAATTAAAAGAAAGTTTTTGGTAAGGTAATTTTTATAGAAAAGAAAACAAAAATAAAATTTTGAAAACTAAATCACAATTTGTTTATATTATTATTCTATTTTACATGTTTTTGGCCGTAAAATAAGAAATAAAATTTTTTATGTAAAAACCACTTCATAACTTTTTTGCTAGTACCATTGCAATCGTTTTAAACTTATTTTAGAATTTTTCATAAATATCTAGCGGTCCCGGATAGAGACAAGGTGAGCCACTGCCCCGAAATTACTTTTCTTTACAATTATTCACTTACTATTATACTTTTATGTTTTAAAAAAACAACAAACTTTTATATTGTACAAAAAAATAAGTTTAAACATGTTTTTTTCCCTATTATTCCATTCTAAATGAAACATTTTAATGGTAATCTCTATAAAACCGAAGTAATGTTAAAATATGAATATAACTAGCAATAAAGTTTATTTATTTCAAAAAAAACAAAACGTTAAGTGTTAGTTGCGAAAAAGCTCCAGCAGGACATCCCAGAACGCAACTTTGATCAATTAGCAAGAGCTTCGCTAAGTAAATAGGCTTTGGTTACTACAGAGGCAACCAATTTTTTATTTGATACAAATTGATGGAAAGCAATAGTTTTTGAGTTTGTGTTTTTATTTAAAATAGTATACAGGTAAAGGTATATATTATTTTAAATAAAAAGATATACAATTTAGAACTAAATAAGACTATTGCTGCAGAAACAAAAGCAAAAGTTAAACGTTTATACCTCAGCTTTTATCAGTAATAACATTTTTTGATTTGCAAACCACTTTTGAATTACTTGCTGTTCTTGATGCTCTACTAAACAGTTACAAGGAATTAATCTGTCAGGTAATGTTGCAGTATTCTGAATTCGAAATGCGTCTCAATGATTTGCAGAACTTAGTCAGATAAAGGATTTGATAGAATTTTGAAGGCGACGAAAAAAACCTGGAGTTAAGCAAAACAATGAGTCTGAAACCGCAGACCACGTCACGTTTTGTCACGTTTTCAAGGAGCTCACCCACCCACTCTCGAGCGTAACGTATTATGCAATGACCCCGTACTACAGAGCTTTTCTTTCTTCGTAATTTATAAATTATTATAATTTATAAAAAGCTTCCTCAATGACTTTGCCAGTTATAAAAAAATTTAAATTATTTTTCTGCAATAACATAAAAAGTATTTATTTTTATTACAAACAAAAATTATTTTTTACAACTCTATCAAAATACGCTTCTTTTGAGAAGGTTGACATACTTTTAAATAATTTTGTTGTTCTTGTTGATAATATTAGGCATTTTACCCCAAATACTAAAGATTTGAACCCAAATATCTTTACAACTTGACTTAATAGTGAAATCAAAATGAGAAAGGCTTTACAAAAATTGTTTACTCGACGAAAAAAAATTTTTTTTGTTGACTTGTTTATTTATGGAATAAACAAAGAACACTAAAAACAAAGAAAACATTTATTAAATAGTATTTTAGAAATTTAAAAACAATAATAATAAAAAACAAGAATAGATAATAAGAAAATAAGAAAATAGATTTAATAGTATTATTACTAAATAAATTTTTTACTTATGCAATAATATATTAAAGCTAAGTTTTAAGTATTACTACATGCAATATTATATTGATACAATATTATATTAAAGCAAAAGTGGAAAGCTTCGCCCTGAAATAAATTATCCCATTAAAATTTACCCTTTAAAACTTAACCCATTAAAATGAAACAAACAAAATTGATATCTAGGTATCATTTTGCTCATGAGGTGAATTTGGATGCAATCAGTGATTGTGAGTGACGGGATGATTGCATGCAATTAGTGATTGTGAGAGATTGCACGATTGCATGCAATGAGTAATTGTGAGAGATTGCATGATTGCATAAGTGAAGGAATCATGGTTCATAGAATCATGATACATTCACTAGAATAATTCATATGAATCATAGGAATTAGAACTTCTTTGGTTGAAACAAAACTTTGTTACGAAATGTTTCATCTGTGTTGTCAAGTTTATTAGATTTTATCAGCAAGTTTACCCGATAATTTGTTCCGCGAGTGCTTTTTGAATGCATATCGAGTTATACCATTAAAAATTGATATCATTAAAAATATTGCTGCAACTTAATACCGCATAACCATAATTGATTATCTTCCATGTTTGTTTTCATAATTAATTATTTTTCATATTTTTGCATTACTGCAACACTATCCTGAGTAGGCACAACGATTTACTCAAAGTCTACAAATTGTTGTTTGACTAATTCTTTGGTTGCAAAAGCATCTAAAAGCCATCGATTTTAATAAGACTCAATCTGTTCGTAACTTTATTGCGAAGTATTATGTTAATATAATAATATAATAATTCTGGTGATAACGAAACAAGTTATCACCATATACATTTAGTCCAAGGACAATTTTGAGTTTGAGGTCGAATGCTACGGTAAACTTTAATTGATTGAGTTGAAAGAGTTTGATAAGTGTTTTCAGTTTGTGACAGTTTTTTTCTGCATTTCGAACAACATCTTGTATGAGCACTTTGTTGACCCCAGCGTTCTAACTTAAGAAGATAATTTAAATATATATAAGATAAATAGAATTAAGGAAATTTTGTTTTCTAAAAGAAAACACTTCAGTTACTAGCATAGATAGGTCAGTAAAATAAACATTTTCATTTTTAATAAGGTTTTTATCACTCTTAAACTTACATTTTTTGACATTGTAAAACTTATCCAAGAAGCTTGACCGGTTCGTAACATCAGCTCAAGTAATCTTCTGTATTCCAATTCTTCCAACATCTTTGCTAAAAAGCTTAATTTTTTATAATTATAATTCTTTTGTTTTATCTAATACTACAATTTAGAAGATCAGGATTTATCTTTAAGTTCATGATGGTTTCACTTCTTATATTCTTTCAGGTGATCGTTCTCTTTGTCACTTTAACAAGAAAAGCGTTTTCTCCATTTTTATATATTTGTAGTTTGAAGTTTTATATTTGTACTGTCACATGAAACAAATTTTATTTTGCGTACAAGAAACAACTCTTTTTCAATTTTTAACAGTTATTTTTTTGTTGCAAAGTTGAAAAATTACCGGGACTAAAATTAATTTCTGTTTTTGAATGGAATCTTTTTATTTTCTTTGCAGATGAATGCAAAAAGACCAAGTTTACTACTACTTCTAGTACACTGTTCTATACAGCAAGTAACACAGTAGCAGTTATACAGCAAATAGCACAATAGTAGTTAGAATGTAATTTTTTATTCAGTGCGATTTGCTTAACAGAAACTTGGTGTTCTGACAAATTTTCCAGAAAAAATTTAAACCTATTAATTCCGAACTACAAACTTATATCTTATAAGCGAAAAGTTCAAAAACGAGGAGGTGGAATTGTGACGTATATTCATAATGTTCTGAAAACTAAACTTAGAGACGATCTTTTGGCTTCTGATGTCGATTGTGAGATTTTTACAATTGAAATAATAAACCAAAGTTTTAAAAATATACTGGTGCCCACCTGTTGCAGACCACCTGAAGGTAATATAAAAAAATTTTCAAATCATCAAAAACAAAATATTTCTAAAAAACAACAAAGTGCACAAAATATTATTCTGTATTGAAGAGATTAACATAAAATGTCTACAGTATAATGAAGATACTGTTACCAAATTTATTTTTGATAATATGTTTCAACACTACATCTTCTCTATAATAACCAAACCCACACGGGCAACATTAATTTTAGTCACTGCAATAGACAGCTTATTGACTAATTCATTTTATGATTCTTCATTAAAAGCAGTTATAATCAAAGCGGATATGTTCGATCACTTTCCGATATACTTTTTTTTTTTTTTAAGATAGAAAAACTAATAACTCTAAAACCAAAGTCTATAAACGAAAGCTTAATAAATTTACTATTCAACAGTTTAAAGACACTATCGGCAGTGAGGTGGGATAAGATTTACTAAAAACTACAACCTCGCACTAGCGAACTCAGGTAACAATTTAAGAAATATTCTTAAAGTATTATAACAATCACTTCCTTATTATAGAACAACAATTAGAAGTAAAATACTTACAAGAGGTATAAAAGTATAAAGAGTAGCCGTGGCGCAGTGGTAGTGAAATTGCCTCAAAAGGATCGTGGTTCAAACCCCACCTCGGGGCAAGTTTTGCGACATCGGTTAGGAAGGAGGCGTGAACTTCCAATTAAATGCTCATCGGCTATGCTCTGTTATAAGACCGTAAGGACTTCTTGGGGTACCTAAATAAAATTAAAAAAACAAAAAAAACAAAAAACTTTGCATCATGTATTTAAAAAAGAGAAACGGAAAAATTACTTACAAGTAATAAATAAATATATTTGTAAAAATAAAAAAAATTTCAAAGAAAAATTACTACTTATAACCGCAACTAATTGCTTGTTTATTTAAGTTCACTAGATGCTGAAAAGGCTTTTGAAAGCTGCAACTGGAGTATTCTTTTTAATAAACTTTATTGTAATAGAAATAAAAATCTAATAGTTAACACTATACCTTCTTTATAACGTAGTGGAAGTGCAACTCTCTTATACCTAAGTTCCAAATCAGTCTCATTTGATCTTAAACAAGGAGTGAGACAAGGATCGATTTTGTCACCCTACCTATATAATATATACACTGAAAAGCTACTCGAAATTATAAAAAATGATGACATTGTCAGTACTACTATATATGAACACTTGACTAGTGCTGTAGCTTATGCTAATGACATCATTCTTCTCAGCTCTACTTTATCTGGCCTAGAAATATTTATTACGACGTGCAACATTTAAAACAGTTTAATAAAGCTTAACGCTGTCAAAACGGAACATTTACTCTCCGGAAAAAGCAAATAACTAACTGCACAATATCCCTAGACGACCATTAAATTATACCTCATGAAAAACTTAATCATCTCGGCTTTACTTGGGATACAAAAAAATCCATTTTTGCTTCATTTAATAGAATGAATATTGACAGTAGTTATCAAATTTCCAGGCAACGGTGCAAACTCTGAATCAATCTGGAATCCGGTTTGCACATGTAATGTACTGGAATCCGGTTTGCACATATAATTGCACATATAATCCAATTATATAAATCATTACCAGTTCCGACGCTAACCCACCGTCTAGAGCTCTGTGAAAATAAAGAGTCAACAATGAAAAGACTCGACACATTTGGAAGGAACGCAGTTAAATCGCTTTTCAATGTCTCCAAGTATAGTAAAAACTATATACACTCTCTATTTAAAATCTAAGAGATGTCAAATTATATACACCAAAACATAATAAATCTATTTATCCGCCAATTAAACAATAAAGTAACCTTTTGAAATCATTAATTCCCAACTTAACTAATGTTCAGTTAAATCTTCTTTTTTAGATATAAAAGAATTATGTAATATTCATAAACTGAATAAGAAAATCTTAATGCTGGTTAAAAAAAAATAAAACTTGGAAATTCAGAGAATGTAATTCCTGAAGCTACTCTTCATACTTTTTTACAGGTGGTTCAATGTTGGAATGTAAAACAACAGCGAACAATTTTTAAAAATACACTTGAAGAAAACATTCCTAAATGATACTTTTTTTACCTGTCTATTTTCTTAGTTTGTATTTTTACCTTGTAAATATATTTTGCAGAGGGTTATTAATAAAATAATAACAATAATAATAATAAATAAAAAATGCAACCAGTGACATTAAAAACACATGGAACATTATAAAAACATTCACCACGTGAATTTGTAATACATTCTATTCATTTACAATACGGTTACTGAAGAATGCTTGCCGAGACAAAGAATTCTTGACATTTTCAATTCTTAGATTATGAACTCTTATTGCTGATGCTGGTCCGTTTGCTTGTAATGAGGGTGCATATTGTTCAATAATTTGTACTCTTGTATTAGATCGCTGCACAAACACCTAGTCTCCAACATAGTCATTTTCATTTTAGATAGTCGTTCCTCATGACGCAGATGATTTTGTTCCAGTTTGGTTGCACGACGTTGGATCTTTTCTAGTATTTCAATGTCACCTTTTAAATAATATTTCATACAGGGATTGCAAAGGTGAGGTTTAACTGTGAACAGACTACGTATCATTTCTATATTTAAATAAGTGAAAGTACACTTGATGACTCTGAGTAGGTTCTGCGCTTTTGTTGCTGCTGTGTTAACTTGACGATTAGTATTCGACCGAAACAGAAAAAAAGTTGAAACCAAAATTTTGGGTACTCTAATTTGGTACCGAAACCGACATTTTGGAAAATATTTTACCAAAACCGATATCGACATTTTGGCTAGTCAAAATTAATTTCATTAGAAAATTTTATTTTAAAATGCAATTTTACATTTATTGTTTTTTAAGAGTGTATTATTTTAAAATTGATTACACGTGTTTCGCAAATTGAGATTAAATATATAAGTTATCGATATAAATTAATAGCGAAAGTTAACAACTGACAACTTTTCTCTGCAAAACAAGATTTTTTCTAGGTTATCTGGTAATAGTCTGTTTCTTTCATTGTATAGTATATCTCCAGCTGTTGAAAATAACCTTTCTAAATTATTTGATGTTGCTGGAGAGATGAGAAACCTCTTCACAATTTTAGCAAGGGCTAGTTTGACATCATTACTCGAATTGTTAAGCAAACTTGTTTTCTTTAAACAAACGTATCCATTCAAAATATTATGGGTACTGCAATAGCTTGATTATTTGGGGTTTTGATATTTTTAAGAAGCAGATGGAAACGCACTATTTAGTAACTAAAAAGTTAAGTAGTTTGTGAATAATGGGCTTAAACTTTCATTTAAAATTAGTAAATATTTTGTAAAAATTCTCAAAAGTAACTATTTTTCTAAATCAGATATTTTAAAGTCGTACAAATTTTTCTGTTTTCCCTATGTTTTTCAACCGAATTTATACTTTTTACCAAATTTAAAAAAAGTACCAAAACCGAAATTTTGGTATTGGTTCAAATTAAAACTTCGGCAGAAACCGATACCCAAATAGTATTTTGGTCTATCACTATTGACGATGCCATTTGAAGCCTGACGAGATCAACGCGCCGAGGTCACGTTCTACCGTTGTTTGCTTATTTTGTAATCAACAACATTTTCTGTCATTGTATTGATAATCTGAGAGTTCTTCTTACCAATGTACATCAAAAAGGTAAATCATACTTAATTAACAATTATAGACCGTAGATCCCGTATAGAACTATAGATCTCGTGCTCTCTATCTTCTTTAAGTTACTCGATCGAGTTACCTATGACAGATTATACGAATATTTAACCCAAAACAAAATCTTAAATAAAAACAATTCGGCAATCCGAGATCTAGTTAATAGTATAAGTGGTTCTTTTGATAAAAAAACAATATTTTCTAGGCATATTAATAAACCTGTTAAAAGCGTTTGACACTGTAAACCATAATATTTACTTAAAAAGATGGAAAGCTTTGGATAAATCACCCTGGAATGTGTCAAAAACTGCATAATAAGCAACAGGCAACAATGTCTTATTTCAGAAAATTATAAAATATTCAAAACTACAAAGAATGGAGTGCGGGTACCCCCAGGGTTCCATTCTTGGACCCCTCCTATTTCTTTTATATATTAACGACGTTACAAAAACCTCGAAAAAAATTAATACAATAATGTTTGCCGATGACACAAATTTATTTTATTCCTTTTATTAACTCAATCAAAGACCTTTACGAATGTATGAGCAAAGAACTTAAAAGATTAAACATGCGTTTGAAATTAAATAAGTTATCATTAAATACAGAAAAAACAAAATAAAAATTGTTTTATTCCAAAAAAGCAAAAAAAATAATATACCAACTTTATTTCCCTTACTAAAAATAGATAAGGTAAACATTGAAAGAACAGAAACAACTGAATTTCTTGGGATACTTATTAACAAAAATATATCTTGAAAAGCCCATATTAGTACAATAAACACTAAAGTTTCAAAAAATATTTTGGATATTCTACGAAATTAAACCTATGTTGTCCCAACATAATCTTAAATCGCTTTATTTTTCTTACATCCAAAGTTACCTTAGGTACGCTAATATTTTATTGGCAAGTGCACACAAATCCAAATCCTTATATAAGTCAAAAACATGCCTTAAGATTATTTTTTAATAAAGATAAACTCACCCATGCTGAACCCTTACTAAAAACCATGAATGCACTAAATGTTTACCAAATTAACATCTATCAAAATATTATATTCATGATTAAATACAATTTTGGATTAGTCCCATTTTTTAAATAAATCTTTTCAAATTAACTCTTATAGATATCTCACAAATGCAAAGGGGAGCTTCACATTGCCTCAAAATACAACAAAATTCTCACGATTCTTTATTTTCTACCGAGGTCCATACCTATATAACAAAACAATATCCGAAAATATTGAACTTAAAGCATTAAATAACTTTGCCACCTTGAAAAAAAAGTTTGGAATGTATTAAACTTAAAAATTAAAATATTTATGTGTATCACTGACTATAAATTGTTTAACCACTTTTGACTATATAATTGACTATATAGATTTAACCATTTAAAGAGGTACTCGATAATAAGACTTCTTAGTCTTCTACGAGACTCCTTTACAACAAGATATTTGAAGAAACAATAGTTTTTAGTTTTTATTTAAAAAAAAAACACTGTTAACTTTTATGATAAGAAACATTATTTATTAATTTAACGTTATACTTTGTTAAGCTTGTTAAATTTCGTATTCTTATGTTATGTTATATATTTTATACCTTGTAATGAAGTGTAAATATATTATTGTAAAAAAAAAGAAAGTATTATGTGTCTAAAATATTGTGGACTTAGAAGTTAGTAAAAATAAAAAATTATTCTTCGTCGCATGTGCCAACCTCTTACAATTAGCCTCTAAGTTAAAAAACATTGTTTTGAGGCACGTAGTTTGCAATATGGAACGAAAATACCCACAAAAAACTCCCACAATATCTCCCTGATTTAGAGAAATCAAATAAAAAATTTTTTGTTTATCTCAAATACGATCACATTTTATTATTAGGTTTCAAATTTTATCGAAAAATATTTCGGCGTTCAAAAGATACGGTCATACAAAGTTTAGAACTCCCTTATTTTTTGAACGATTTACATTATTAGAAAAAAGGGTCAAAAAATGAAATAAGATTCGGTTTTTCTCAAAAATAATCCTGAGTATTATACAATTCTTTTAGATCAACAGGATAAAAAATATTGAAGACGAAGACCAACGTGAGCAAAGTTAAAAAAATTAATCTTTCTCGTATATACAGACAACGCGTGTGCCCAAAATAGCCATTGATGAAGTGATAGGTATTTTTCAGATAAACTGGAAACGTTTTATAATGTCAGAATACATTTATCGGATAAAAGTTGTACAAAGTGTTCAAAACACTTTAAAATCAAGTAAGATTACATTACAGAAATAAAACTTACTTAATTCAAATCGAGTAGATAAATAAAAAATTGGATTTTGTAGCTATAGTTATACCAGGGGGTTTGATAATAACTATAATATATTCTAGTTATTATCAAACCCCCTGGTAACCATTTTAGATTTTTGTTAACTTTCACTCAATCAATAACAATAGAAATCAAATCTTTCCTAATACTAGGGCTTTTTTTTTCTTCTCAAATTATCTTTTATTTGTTAATTTTTTCAAAAGAAAATAATTTTAAAGTAACACCTCTCCGTTAAGTTTAACGAAACGTTAGCCAAAATATCCTTTGCTGCTTTTTAAATAAGACGAAAATTTATAAATAAAATTTTTTTAATTTGTTTGTTTTAATGTATTGTAACAATATTTTGCCATTTTCTGTACTTAAAAATACTTTAATAAAATTTAATAAAACTAGCGCTCCTCTACTCTTACCGGAAAGTTGAGTATAAGACCCCAGGTGGTTTAATATTGATTTTTCTCAAAAAACCACTGACCTAAAATAAAAGAAAGGTTATTATTTTGTATACAAGTTTAAAAAAAGTGGAAAACGGATGTTTTAAAAACACACAAAAAAATTTTTTTTTCGCTATGCCTAACTACTTCTTTACATTTTAAATGTAAAGAAATAGTTTACCAAACAGATTGTGTAGTCACAATTTAACTTGAATAAATCTTTTTTTATTTATTTTTTAATCTTTTTTTTTTTTTGCAATAGAATAATTCAATTTGTGGGTAAAGACCAAAATGTTGATTTAACAAATCTTTTCACTTAAGCTACTTTATCAAGTTTTTGTAATTAAAAAAGAAAAAAGAAAAAAAAAGATTAAAAAAAAAGATACCAAAAGTTTAAAACGTGAAAACAAAACTAAATTGTACTAAACAAAATAAAAAAAAAAAGCATTTTATTTTATTGCAACTCGTGCTCAATTTATTTGGTTTGGTTTGATTTAAATTTATTAGAACAGTATTACATGTTCTTAAGGACACGCATAAATAAAATAAATATACTTAAAAGGTTGCAAAATTACTTAACAGTTTGATAAAAAATTTCGATGTTTCTGTAACCGAGATTTGTTCATAATTCATTAACAAACGTTTATTTAATCATTTTGTTCCCTACCTCTGAAACCCGCGATTTTTCGGCCCAGCATTTTATTTTTACTTGACTAGCGCAGATAATTTGATAAATTTTTTGTCTTTCTTTTTATATCAAGGCAGGAGCAAGGGGGCAGGTGCCTCCCACTTTTTATGACAGAGGGCTTTTTTTCCCTCTTTTTAATAGAAACGTCAAAATATAAAAGACCTTTAATTGAAATTGTCAATTGTGCTCTCCCCTCCCCCCCTCCCTCTCCTTACGTCGGCTGTATATTGCTGGTGAGCCTGTTAACCTTATTGGGCGCGTAACTGATTGCGAATTAAAAGCTAAAAATTTAACGATAAACCCCAAATTAAATTTTATAATTTTTGATACAACTATTTTATCATTTTTTCATTATGAAAACATCAGAATAATTTTTGAAGATTATAATCAAAAAGAATTTTTTTCAAGCTTTAAACAGTCAAAAAGATTGACGTAACTGGCGATTACCGCAATAACCGACGTCTGAAAATAAAAAAATAAAAGCGCGAGTTCTAATTATTTTCAAAACAATTGAATACGAAAAATAATTTTGTTAAATTTCTTTATAAAGATACAGGTTATCTTTATATACTATTATATTACATACTCATATATGCATATATTTACAAATATCAGTTTATTCAATTTTTTTAAATTTTAAACTTAAAACGTGTTAAAAAGTGTTAAGTTAAAAAATCAATTTCAAAAATTTTATCACAAGTTTTTCGAATTGAATTAAATGTTGATCCAATACAATACAATACAATAAATGTTAAATGTTTTTGTTAAACTATTTATATATTTATATATAGTTATACTACTCACGCATATATGCATATATTTACAAATATCAGTTTATTCAATTTTTTTTAATTTCAAACTTTTAAACGTGTTAAAAAGTGTTAAGTTAAAAAATCAATTTCAAAAATTTTATCACAAGTTTTTTGAATTGAATTAAATGTTGATCCAATACAATACAATGCAATAAATGTTAAATGTTTTTGTTAAACTATCTATATATTTATATATAGTCATACTACTCACGCATATATGCATATATTTACATATATCTGTTTATTCAATTTTTTTTGAAAATTTAAAGCTTTTTAAACTTAAAACATAAGAGTAAAGCCTAAAAAATTTAACTTCAAAAAATCAATCTCTTATAATTTGAACTAATTAAATGTTGATCAATTTATCAGCATTGTATGATTTAGTATAAAATAATTTGACACTACAAAACTAACACAAGTAATTATTGATAAACTTTTCAATAAAATGCAAATTATAGTGTAATCAAAATTTTTTTTCATTATAATAATAATAAATTCAAATTCAAGATTAACAAAAATTTTTTATTCATTATTTTTTTCAAAAAGTGTTGAAAAAAATTTAATATATACATATATTTGGTGATGATTAAGTTGTTATTTTTTAGTTATCATTATGAATCAAGACTTTATACCGGGCTCTCCTGACTCAAACTTAAGTGATATTTCATTCCCTTCTCATGTAAGTGGATTTGAATCATTTAATTTTGGAGAAGTTTCAAAAGGAGAAGAAGATACAGATAATGAAACTTTAGATACAAGAGAAAAAACTATTAGCAAATTCAAATTTGATAAACGGTAAAAATTAGTAAATTAATTTTGTTCTTTAATTTTTATTATTTATTTATTAGAATTGTTTACTTAAATTGAATTATGATAAGTATGACTTACAAGAAATTATTAAATTTTTAAAATTTTGTTAAATCATTTAAAAAACATATATATTGCTTGTTTACATAGTAGAACAACACATTCTAAATTTTTTTAAAAAACTTTTATTTAATATTTTTATATTAGAGAGGGTTTTTTTATTTGTGTGTTCAATTTTTTTGGACATTACCTAGTTCACTTTCAGTAAATGAAAATAAATTGATAGATTTATATAGATGGGTGAAATTTGAAATTTCAGATTTCTAAGTGCAACATTTCAAAAATTATAGCTTTATAAGCATGACACAGTGGCCTCCCCCCCTTCATTTAGAAATTGTAAATATGGACAACTTTAAAGCCTTATAACTTTTTTCTTATTTTTATCACAGGTTTTTTCTTAAATTGTTTTCTGGAAAGTTTATAAAGTAGTTGTTTTTATTAACCTTTATCGCAATCAAGAAAAATAATATCCTCATTTCTAAAAAATCACTAAAAAATGTCAAAATAAAGTTAACTGTTGTATTTTTCACCAACAAGACTTTAAAGGCAATTTTCTGATTAATTTGTCTGAAATAAATTGGTATAATATAAGCAGCTTGTTGCAGCTTAGTACTCAAATATATATCTGTTGGCATTAACAGTATATGTCAAGTTTGAACATTTTACAGATGAGCATTTCAAAGTTATTCAAATAAGCATCTGAAGTCAAATAATGGCATAGTGACATGATATATACATTTTAATAATAAAAATTGTAGTGTTTTGTTTCTGTAGAAACAAAATAGCATCAAAAAATAAAAATCAATTTTTTTTTACTTATACTGTTAATGCCATGCAGAACAGATATAGCCCATTCACCTAAAAAGTCTAAAATTTAACCATTTTAAGATGCTTGTAAATTTTTTTAACATTTAGCATAAGTCTAAGATTACTAGCATATAAGATCATTAGACCCAACTATCTAAAAATGGAAACCTTTTAAAATTTTTATGTTCACACCAAAAGAATAAAAGCATTTGTATATATATATATATATATGTGTATATATATATATATATATATATATATATATATATATATATATATATATATATATATATATATATATATATATATATATATATAGGGAAGACTGGGGAGACTTCAGAAACTAGGAGAGAATGAACACCTATAAATCTCCTATCCTGTTAATATTAGAACAATGTTCTCTATGATTGATATGTTCATAGACATGGTCTTAGCTTTAAAATAGTAAGGCAACAGTTTCCTGCAAAAAAACTGATTTTAGCGTGAAAAAACTTTTTTTTTCATTCTTTTATACAGAATTTTTTATTCCAAGTAAATTATTCAGATCCTAGTTATGAACTCTGCCAGTGTTGGAGCAATTTATTTTAGAACAAATGTTTACATCTGGACAACATTGGAGTGTATGGGTTTATAATCTATAAATGAGTTTTTTACAATTCCCTTGATATTTTTAATACACCCAATTGGGAGAGACTTCAAACACTGTTCAAGATATCCTCCAATATTATTGTAATGGTTGTACATATCATTTTCTATGGACAGTTATTAAAGTTATACAAATAAATAGGCATTTGCAAAAAAAAAAAGCAAGAATGGTGAAGCTTGATTGTATTTTTCTTGATTGACTTCTGCAATATATATATATATATATATATATATATATATATATATATATATATATATATATATATATATATATATATATATATATATATATATATATATATATATATATATATATATATATACATATACATATACATTTATATATATATACATATGCATATACATATATATATATATATATATATATATATATATATATATATATATATATATATATATATATATACATATATATATATATATATATATACATACATATATATATATATATATACATACATACATACATACATATATATATATATATATATATATATATATATATATATATGTATATATATATATATATATATATATATATATATATATATATATATTTATATATATATATATATATATATATATATATATATATATATATATATATATATATATATATATATATATATATATATATATATATATATATATATATATATATATACAGCAGAGAAAATAGAATTAGCCTCACCTTTATTTTTCGTTCTAATTTAACAAAAATGGCAATAAAACAATTATTAAATCTACCCTATATCTTATTATCTTCTGCTACAATAAAAAGTTTATAAATTGGTATGTTTAATTAATTACAAGTGGAAAAAAAATTAAAAGTATTCAATTTGTGGAGAAAATAGAATTAGCCTCATTTACGTTATATACAAGAAAATACAAAAAATATTTTGTTTTATGCTCATTTAATATTTAGTATTGCTTCCTGAATTTTTAATGACTTCAAATATGCGACTTGACATACTAGTCACAAGATTTTAGATAGTTTCTATAGATGTTTCATTCCAAGCTTCTCTGATACGAGTTTTCAGCTACAATGCGGATTCATATAGCTTACCATTTTCATAAACCTTTCTAGAAAGTATTCCCCATAGATTTTCAATTGAGTCAAGACCTGGACTGCATGCAGGCCATTCCATTATGTGAATATTTTTCTCTCTAAACCAAGCTTTTGTAAGCTTTGAATTATGGATAGCAGCATTGTCTTGTTAAAAAGTGAAACTTCCACCCATCAATTCTTCACCATGTTCAAGCAAACTAATTTCTAAAATAAGTCAATGTAGTCTTGTGAATTGATTTTTGTTGAAATCCATGCCAGTGGTTGTTTTCCAGCAAAGAAAAAAGCCCCCCAAATCATAACAGTTTCACCACCAAAGTTACGGCTCATTCGAGTTTCTTTTTTTCTTTCTTTGAAGATTTTGCCAGTAATATTGATAGCCATCAGGACCATCTAGATTGAACTTTTTTTCATCACTAAAGAGAACTTGATGCCCTTCTTCATGCAAAGACATGTGTTCTTCTGCAAATTGTAATCTAACTTCTTTATAACGAACAGTAAGTTTTGATCTTGATTTACGCTTTTCCGAACTGTGTTTGGATCTTTATGTAAGATTTGTCTCACACCTTGAATAGTTACAGGTAATTGTAAATCAAAATGAATTTGAGATGTAGTCATGTGCTGAGCAGCAGTAGCACGACGTGCAATAACTCGTTTAGTACGATTATCAATTTTATGTTTGCCACCACTTTCCTTTTAAGCTCCATAATTAATGCTAATTTTGAAGTAATTATTAACCACTTTTGTAGATCTTCTAATTTTCTTTGTAATTTCCCGATTAGATAAGTCTGCATCTTTACATGCTTTGATTACTGCTAATACTTCATTTGTTAAACGCTTACCACGTCCCATTTCAAATTCAGGTATCAAAAACCAAATGTTAAAAATTTTATGAGCCATGATTTCACAGTCTTTGTTTAACTTACAAATAATAGTAAAAAATCAAGTCACAAATGCGTATCACTGGATCAAAATATACAAGTAAACTGAAAATAATTATTGATGAGGGTAATTCTATTTGCTACCGCAAATATTAAGTATTATACATTTTATGGTTTTATCAAATGTACCGCAATTTAATTATGCTATATTATAATCTAAAAAGTTGTTGTTTGTAACAATATTAGTATTTTAAAGTACTTTTTTTTTTCTTTAGAAAATCAGCTTTACAGAATGAAGCCACTCACAGTTCTTTAAGCGCATTTTTAAAAATTTCTACTCCTCCAAGTAAATTTTTTATTATTTTTTAAAATGATTTAATGTCCATGGCTCTACACTTGTATGGTTAGGAAGGGTTTTCGTAGTGCCATTTTCTTTTCAGGCTATAAGATAGTTAATGTAGTAGCACTTCCTTGTAGCAGCAGGCTATAAGATAGTTGAGGTAGCAACACTCCATGCATGATTTACAATAAAAAAAAATAAAAATAAAAACATATTAAAAAAAGTAAAAATAAAATATTGTTTATATTATTAAAGACATTCAAAATGTTTATATGAATACAGGCCCTTTCAGAGACTGAGTGAGGCCCGGGCCATTTACAAATTTTGAGGCCCTTACCATAAAATAACTGCCATTGCATAATAAATAAAAAAACAGCAAATTAGTAATAATTTTTATTTTAAAAATGCTTTTCTTGCTTTTGCTTTTGCAAATGCACTGACAACTGTTGAAAAATCGAGTTTTCTTGCAATATCACAGTTAATATTCAACATTGCAAGTCCATTCAAGCGTTCTTGTCCCATGGTTGAAAGGTGATAGTTCTTTACTTGTTTCAACACATTGAAAGACCTTTCTCCTGAAGCCACTGAGACAGGCAAACTGATAAAAATTCGCAAAGCAATTGATATGTTAGGAAAAACACCAGACAGTCCAAGTTCTAATATTTCTTGAAACAATTCTTTTGGTTTGCAATCTGATGTAAAGTTTGTGGAGTAAATTTGTTTCAGAAAGATTATCTCATCAGAAATATCAGACAGTATTTCCTTGTGGTACTTTTTTTGAAAGTTTGTTGTGGCACTGAGTAGTTCTTCATTGCTCATCTTGTTGAAGTGCCAAAGAAATCCAAAAATACTACAAATTTGTTGTTGTGACTCAAATCGACGTTTAAGACCTGCTAGAATAGAGCCGATTATTACATAAAATGCATTGATTTTATAGTGCTGTTCTGAATCAAATTGTGTTTTCAACTTTCGAGTGGTAGAAAATTCTGGTGAAATGTCAATATTCATTGCAATTAATTTTGACTCACTCAGAACAGCATCCCATTTTTCACGAATCTGTTGAATGCTGTCCATGAGATTTTTAATGTTTTCCATTTCAACATCTAGAGTTGCATCTCTTGCCTCAATTATAAGATTGGTTTGGTGAATCATTGTGAGGAGCTTCATCCATAAAGATGACATTACAATGCATTCAAATTTTGACAAATACTTTTGAATGGACTGAAGTTCTGACTGAGCTGATACTGTGAGATTGAGAGATTGCAGCTCTTTTAAAGCTGTTCTCAGTGAATTCAAGTGACGGGCAACTGGTTTTACTGCTTCAATCCTTGCTGACCATCGGGTCTTGGAAATACCATGTAGTGAAGCAGGTACATGTTGCTTGAGAATTTCCCACCTTTGTGGACTACTGCTGAAGAAATTGTACATTTGATGCACAATTCCAAAGTAAAGAATTGCTTCTTTGCATGATTCAGCACAGTCAACACCAACAAGGTTTAAAGTGTGATTTCCACAACTGGCAAACATACAGTTTGGGTTTTCTTCTAGCAAAACTGCTTGCACACCTTTGTATTTTCCAGCCATGTTTGGACCATTGTCGTATGCCTGACCAGTACACAGTTTAAAATCTATGTTCAACAAAGTTAGAACGTGAAGAATCCTTGCTGCAATTTCTTTTCCAGTTTTTTTTGAGTAATCGTCAAAATAGAGAAACCGTTCTTCAATGGAAAATTTAGATCCATCAATTTTTATATAACGGATAATGAAAGTTGTTTGCTCCTTGTGAGAGCAGTCTGGTGTTGCATCAACAACAATTGAAAAATATTTGGTGTTTTGAATCTCTTCAATAATTTTGGTTTGAACAAAAGATCCACAGAGTTCAATAAATTCATTTTGACTCCGGGTGGACAGATAATGAACTTGTAAGCGCTTTTTGTTCAGTTGAGATTCATGGACCTTTTTCACATGCTCTGATAAAATTGGATCATATTTGCTGAGGAGCTCAATTATTCCGAAAAAGTTTCCATTGTCAGGGTCATAAATGTGTTGACTGGAACCAAATAAAGCAAGCCCACGTTCAGAAAGAAAAAGAATGACGTTCAAAAGGCGCTCAAGAAGTTTTGTCCAATTACTGGTTTCAGTTGACAATTCTGTTATTAGTAAGTTCTCAATAGAACTTTTTCTGATGGCTGCTCTACTGGCTGATTTCCATTTGACATAGTTTTGTTTGTGTAATACAGACATTTCATGTGCTGGTATTCGGTCTTTCAACTTTCTCCAACCCCTGGTGATATTCCAACCTAACTGTTCTGAAAAGGTGGATACCTTGAAATCACTTTTGTTCAAAAGAAAGCAGGGTGCACAATAGAATGACTGTTGCACATCACTCCAGCAAAGTCAATCTCTTGTGCATATCTCACCATTGGGAAGAATTTTTGATCTCAGACGAGTAGGAAAGGCATGATTATAAGAATCTCGTGGAATATTGTTTGGAATTAATAAGTTTGTTTGGAAACTTTCTTGCATTTGAGTAATATTTCGTTTGTCAACAGTGCCAATGTCAGACAATCAATTTTGATATATTAGAACAATCTAATTCACATTTTTGGTCCAAACTTTCTGAATATGAAATTTCAGAATCAGAGATGCAATTATCATTTGAGATGGCTTGCAAATTTGTTTCCCTCTGCTGACTGTTGCTTTGGTGAATCAATGAATTTTCACAATTTGATTCCAAGCTTTCTAAATCTGTAATTCCAGATTCAGAGACACAAGTTGTATTTGAGATGTCTTGCACATTTGTATCTATCTGGGGATTTTTGTTTTGTTGTAACATTAATTTTTCAGAAGATGTAGTTCCGGATATTTCAATATCTGATTTACCGTGTGTTGGGTTGGCTTGATTTTCCAGTGGTCTTAGAAATGATGTTATTGACTTTAGGCTCTTTGTTTCTTCTTCAATTTTTTGTCTTTTTCGCCTTTTGGATGCACCACTTTCAAATTTTCACTTCATGTTTAAATTTAGCAATGACATTAGTTTTAAAAGTTTTCGATCTTGCTGCTAACAACAATTATTAATGACTGAATTAAAATAAATATCAGAACAAACTTAATACAACACAAATAATTTAATTAAAATAATAATTATGTGTATTAATAATCAACTAATTAAGTATATTAAAATATTGTTTCAACATTGATTAAAATTTTATGTAATTGCTCATGTTATCACAATTTAATAAAAATATATTAAATTTCCGAAAAAATTTGGAGGCCCCTATTTAGGTCGAGGCCTAGGCCAAATGGCCCGTGTGGCCCCCCCTCTGATAGGGCCTGTATATATATATATATATATATATATATATATATATATATATATATATATATATATATATATATATATATATATATATATATATATATATATATATATATATATATATATATATATATATATATATATATATGGGTCATTCCATATCAAATCACCTAATGGTCCCCAGGGTATCACCTCAAATTTGCTTCAAATTTTGACCACCCACAGTATTTATGAAAAAAATACAAACCTCAATATTTAAGCTTGATTGGCCAAACCATTCAAAAGTTATGATTGATTTAATATTGACAAAAATCAGAAAAATTTAAGTAGATTACAGTAGATTTTTTTGGTTTTTAACAGAGCATAACTTTGTAAATAAATAAGGTGATCACCTGAAATTTTGTATGTTAATAGTTTTTAACCCAAATTTTATTTGTTCTATGTATGAATTTTACATTAACTTGTAAATTATCTTGGCTTTCATTACAAATCTCAAGCACAAGCCCTATGCACCATTCATCATCGTAAAAATATGCAATGTATATACCAGGTTGAAAGTTTGAAGGATCTTTTTTTGCCAATATTATTCAGCAAATGGGTATCATAGACAGTATCAGTAGAGATTCTCCGTAAAAATAATTTCTCTACACCTGGTACAAAACTGTGATAGCTTCTTGTTTCTGGGACTGTGCTCATCTCTTCATATCGTTTCTTTAGGTTAAAATAAGTTTCATGGTTATTGATATCATCACTTGAAATGTAATATATGTTAACACCTTTACTGTTTTTTTCAGCCCATGTAAACAGTTCATTTGGTGTGAGAATCTGGTTTGCATTTGTTGCTTGTAGACTTGCTTTTGCTGCTTCTCTTTTTATAGTTCCTCCTATTCCATCACATGGACTTTTGTCATGGGGTGTAGCAAAGAAGTAATGCTCAGCATTTATATTGTGATCTTCAAGATGGTACATTTTTATACTGTGACACAGCACTATCACTGAAGTATTTTACTTCGTTGATTGTGGGTAGTTTGATTTTTATCATGTGGAGTAACTTTGTGAGAAAACAATGAACTGTTGTTTGGTCAAAGTGAAGATGGTCAGAAATTGTACAATAACATTCACATTTGAGTTTTTTCATTTTTGTAATAAATAGCAAGTGGATATAAGGTAGCTTGATCGGCTTGCCAGTAAAATCCTTGTACAGCATCTTGCACAAGAAAACTATAGTTCTCTGCAAAATGCAGTTTGGTCAGTTGACACCGATTGTTTGTATGTGATCTAATCCTCAAAATCAAAATCATTATTTTCAAACACATTTTCCAAGTAAGTCTTCAAATTTACTTTACCGGGGCAGTTGGAACATAGATAAAACTTGCAGCATTGACTATCTGTATTACAAACACATACTTTCATCAAGTCTTTGTAATATATTAAATGGCCCTTAGGTAAAGCAGCGCCCATCAACTTAGCATTTTGATGATAAGAACATATGCAAACTGAGTAACTTCCACTACTGTCAACTGTGATGCATCACTTCAGTCTTAGTTCACAAAACTTGCTGAATCCAACTTTGTGTGTAGGGTTAAACTTTTTAAACTCAAGATAAAATTCCTTTAATCGAACTAATATTAAACGTTTTTGTTTATGAACTTTTACATTATTTATACACACAGAAACAAAGTCTTTTTTTCCTGGACATTGTCTTGTAAACTCTTCAGATTCATAAATTTCAATAACTTTTTGTTTAACAATATCTTCCAAAGGCTGTCCTATTTTAGCCTCAAGTTTAGAAAGTGTTCCTTTTTCATTTTTCACTTTTTTGAGCTTTTTTAATGAGATGTTCAATTGAAAAAACTTGCAAAATATTGAAAAAGTTCTTTTTTAATTGACCAGTTAAATTTAATTGGTCAATTAAATTTAATTGACCAATTAAATTTAATTGACCAATTAAATTTAATTGACCAATTAAATTTAATTGACCAATTAAATTTAATTGACCAATTAAATTTAATTGACCAATTAAATTTAATTGACCAATTAAATTTAATTGACCAATTAAATTTAATTGACCAATTAAATTTAATTGACCAATTAAATTTAATTGACCAATTAAATTTAATTGACCAATTATCATGAGTTAGTGTTAGTAGATGAGTTTTTTCTTCCTTTAAACTTATTTTCATTTTATTTTTTATTGCATCTAACAGTTGGTCTAAATCATTACAGATCATTACAGTGTGTACATTTTTGCTCTTTTTCCGATTCTATATCTTTTGGGTCTATATCTAATGCTGATGCTACTAGGTTTGTCATACTTATTGCAATTTTTTTAGCTTTTTGCTTTCCATATCCTAATTTGTTGCGCCTAGTTACATTTTTGAGTGGAGATATTTCCAATAAAGACACACTCTTATTAAGAACTGCCTTAACAAGGTCTGAACAATTAAAATTTTCTTCAGCAGCTTTATCTTGACTGACTTCTGTAATTTTTTCAATTTTGAATTCATTAATACAGTTAGTACAAACTTTTTAACCAGGTTTGATCTTAAGTTAATTTGCTATTGATATGTTGGCTTTACATAATCCCTTGATAATTTTTTTCTTGTGGACTTTAAATGGATCAAAACAGTATTTTTGAAGTGCTTCATATCTAGAAATATAGGCTTTTTCATGGTGAAAATATATCTTCTCATTTGGTTAGAAAGTGTATCCTATCCTTTGAGTTAAAACTTCAATATCAGTATCTTTTAGTCTTATTCTTTCTACCAATCTACAATATGGCATTTTATCATAATCTTCATTTAAAACTCTTCCCACACAACATTTCTTTGACATTTTTACTAATTTAAAAATATATTAATTGAGGGTTAAACATGTAACATTATAATTTAAAAAAAATCTTTTTTATATTTTTTCAGTAATAAAATTAGTAAAAATGAAATCTCAAGTACAAATGTGATTAAAACTGTCTAAAATGCAACCAATAAACTATTTCTATATATAACTATTTCTGCATACACAAAACTTTTTAGTTTTTGATTCTTACAATATTAAAAACTAAAATAATAAAATCCAGAAAATACTGTGCATATTTAGATTTTAATACAAACACTTGAAGCAGTTGAAGTATTTTATACTAAAATTATAACCATGTGAAAATTATATCATTACAATTATATTATATTCATAAAATTAAACAAATACATATTATAAAATCATATCAAATTAAGTTAAGACTGATAATGTTGTTTTAGGAAGAACTTCAGGATATTCAGGAAAAAATTAAAAATATGCACCTAAGTCATAGGGCTACATAAGATAGGGTATAAGTATTTAAATTTTTTTCTGGTGATTTTCTATATATAGAACTTTGCCAGTAAAAAGTTTCATTTATTTTAACTGTCTAAGCTACTTTCTATGCCTACAAAGTGAATGTAATATATCGTATTTTTTTAAAAAAGTGATATTTTAACAGGCTGCTGCAAGTGCTAAAATAACTTTAAGCACATAATTTTAATTTTTTCCGCAAGTGGTTACTCTAAGTACACAAAAGTAACAAAAAATTGGCACTGCTTGTCTGTTTGTATTGACTGTAGCACATTGAAGTTTCCAAAATTTTTTCTAATATTGCGTTATTTAGCAACTTTGAGGGCTCAAAAATTGTTTAAAATCAGTCAAAAACGCCTGCAAAAATAGATAATTTGGGGGAAAAACCATTAACACAAAAATTTTCAGGTGACCATCTATTTTATTTCTATAAGCTGTGGATGGTCAAAATTTGAAGCAAATTTGAGTTGGTACCCTGGTGCACTTTTGAAAAACTAGGTGATTTCATATGGAATAACCCATATATATAAATGTATATATATATATATATATATATATATATATATATATATATATATATATTAGGGTGATCCAAAAATGACCAAAAAATTTTTTTTTTTACTTTTTGTTATTCCTAAGGTCTAAATGTGTTCATTTATGAAAGAAAGCATTGTACCAAAAAAATTGGCCAAATCGGTTAATATTTAGAGGTCGCGCTGGGCGATCTTTATACCCCTTTAAAATTGGAATTTTCAAAAGTTCAGTAAAATATTGACCTTCGTTTTCTATGCACATTTCGGTTATTTACCGTTCGATTTTAATAAAATAAAAACGAAAAGCTCTTATTACGCATAATAATTTTTGTTAAACAACATTTCCTTTTTAAATGCATATTAAAACGGCAAAATAAATTGCTAACTAAGCCAAATTTTATTATATTTTATTATATTGGTTTATTATATGGTTTAGTTCAGTTCGAGACTTTATCGAGAGTGTTGTGATTCCTGAAATAAAATTACAATAGTTTATCTATTTTGCTTGACTAATAATATTAATTACAGTATTTTAAGAAAGTGATATAATTGCGAGTTTCAATGAAACTAATTTTGTTTGGAAATATAGGTGACAACAAAATATATTTTCATTCATACACTGTATTAAAGAAAATTTAAAATGGCAGCAGTCGCAAAGTCAACACGCAGTTCTACAGCAAAATGGTTAATTGGTCAACCAATATTAATGCTTTCCCATCTTAAGCTTCCAACGATTTTGGAAGTATTAAAATGTTTTTTCTTCCACCATGAGGTGAAAGGATTGAGAACACATAAAAGTTCGGTAACAGTTATCAAATCAACTTGTGAAATTTGGGAAAAAGCTAAAATTATACAATTCGAAAGGATAATGCAGTTACAAGGCTTGAAAAATTTCATAAAGAGTATACGGATCTATTAAAAGACAGAAATAAGAAATCAGCTGTTGCTAGAAGCAAAGTAACAGACTTTGAAAAGAGAATTATGAAACTTTTTGATATTGCGCCAACTAATGTTTTTGATTTAATAAAAATTGCTGAAGATCGCGATTTCCTCATAGATCAACGAGATGATAGAAACATGGTCTTGGGATGATAGAAACATGAGAAGATAGAAACATGATCATGATAGAAATGATGATAGAAACATGATCTTTGATAGAAACATGAGACGATAGAAACATGATCATTGATAAAGATGATGCAGAGAAAGAAGAAAATAAAGTTTGCAGAGAGATAAGTTTGGATAAATGTTAGCAAAAAGAAGCGTTAAGGAAACAACGCTCTGAAGAAGTAGTTGTTCTTGAGAATTCAACTTCGCCTACAAGTTCTGCTAGTAGCGATCATGATGATATCGTAGTTTTGAAAGGAAAAGATGATGTTGCAGAAAGCTCCGGTCTGAAAAGGAAGCGTTCTATAAAAAAAATTATTACCCCTGAAGTTGTCGCTTCCTTAGATAGAGGAAAAGTAAGCAATCGTGTGGCAATGCAAACTATAGCAGCTACAATGCAAAGTTTAGGAGCTCCTATTGAAGAGTTCTCTTTATCTGTTACTACTTTTCATAGGGCAAGAACTGATTATCGTGAAACTCATTACAATGAAACAAAAGAAAATTTCAAACCGGATGTATCTCTTGTAGTTCATTGGGATGGAAAAATGATGGCAGACATCGATGGAAGTGGAAATGTTGAGCGTTTTTCAGTTTTAGTAACAGGGCGTGGTATTGAAAAACTTCTGGGAGTGCCAAAACTTCCTGATTCAAAAGGAGAAGCCATTGCTACTGCAGTTGTAGCCTCCCTCCATGAATGGGACGCTTCGAATCTTATTAATAATCTCTATGGCATGTCGTTTGATACCACAGCTAGCATTACAGGATCTGAGAAAGGTGTTTGTAATTTACTTGAAGAAAAATTAAGAAAAGAATTATTGAATTTAGCTTGTCATCATCACATTACTGAAATTGTTGCAAGATCTGTGTTTAAAATTTATTTTCCAACAACGTCGGGACCAGATGTTGCTATTTTCAAACGATTTAAACAAGCCTGGAAGAATATCAAGAAAGATGATTTTAGCCCAACAGTGCAAGATGAAGAAGCTGAAAGATATCTTTCAAACGTCTCGATTGAAAAAAAATCGTCTATAATTATTTCTTAAAAAAATGTTTGCAAGACTCACAACCACGAGATGATTATAAAGAACTTCTTGAATTATGTCTAATATATTTAGGAGAGCAACCTCCTAGTGAAATAAGATTTAAAGCACCTGGAGCCTTCCATCATGCTCGGTGGATGGCAAAACTTATTTATTCAATTAAAATATGGTTATTTAGAGATCAGTTTAAAATGGTGCAACATGAATTAAACGCAGTAAAAGATATTAGCATGTTTGCTGCATTAATATATGTTCGACAGTGGTTTACTGCACCACTCAGTGCCTCGGCCCCATTTAATGATTTAGATTTCTAAAAAATATTGAGGAATATCGTGAAATGAATGAAATTATAGCGACCGCTGCAACCAAGGCAATGAAGCGGCATCTATGGTATTTAAGTGAAGAACTTATATCTTTGGCCTTTTTTAGTGATGATGTAGAGATTAAAGTTAAAAGAAAAATGATAACTGCCCTTGTTATCAATGCGTAGACAATAATAGGCCATAAAAGAAATTAGCAGATATTACAAATGTAATGAGTAAATCCCTTGAGGACTTTGTAACGTGTAAATCACTTTCATTTTTTAATTTATTAAATATTGACATTTCCTTTCTTCAAGAAGATCCTTCAAACTGGAAAAACAATGAGTCGTATGCCGACTCTAAAGAAGTAGTGAAGTCTCTTAAAGTTGTTAATGATTGCACCGAAAGAGGGGTGAAGTTAATACAAGACTTTAATGCTGTCTTAACAAAAGATGAAGAGCAGCAGTTGCAGAAAACAGGGCTGTCTTACCAGATGCAAAAAAATCAACATTGAGTGCTAAACAAACCAGGCGACATGAGCAGCTGTTGTTGTTTAATGTTGTTTAATAAAAATTATTATGTGTAATAAGAGCTTTATTTTCGTTTTTATTTTATTAAAATTGAACAGTAAATAACCGAAAATTGTACAGAAAACGAAGGTCAATATTTTACTGAATTTTTTGAAAATTCCAATTTTAGAGGGGTATAAAGATCGCCCCAGCGCAACCTCTAAATATTAACCGATTTGACTGATTATTTTGGTACAATGTTTTCTTTCATAAATGAACACATTTAGACCATAGGAATAACAAAAAGTAAAAAAAAGTTTTTTTGGATCACCCTAATATATATATATATATATATATATATATATATATATATATATATATATATATATATATATATATATATATTTACCAACTCAAATTATAAAATAAAAAATATATATTTATATATATATATTTACATAAAAATAAAGTATATATATATATATATATATATATATATATATATATATATATATATATATATATATATATATATACAGGGGCTATTCTAGAAAAAAAATTTGGGCAGCAGTAACCCCCACCCCATATCGGGGAGAAATTTAGCCAAAATATTGCCGAACATCAGTGTTATGTTGCAAAAAAAACAATTTTCAATTCAATGTTTATTAAAATTATGTTTTTTATATTACTAAAATTAATATAAAAACTCATATAAATGTTTTAATCAGTGATACTGTTAAAATAAACAATTAAATAATTATTTAAATAAATTAAGTATTTACTTACATTTTCCCAATCTTCAGCAGAGATATGTAGGTGTTGTTTAGCCTAAATGAGGCATTTAAATTTTATTGCTGGCATAAGTTTATGTTTCCTCATTGGTCTGTAGCATTTAAACCGCAGTTCTGCTATTCGGCGCCTTGTATTTTTGTACGAAATCTTTATACATATTTAGTAACTGCTTTTGTACTTTTTCTTCAATTTTTAACACAAATGTAATGAACTGCCTGTTCATCTCATGGGGTAGTGCTGCATGGTCTTCTCACATTTTCCACTTCTGTCACTTTGTACAGGTATTTTTTTTATCAGGTTTACCTTTGATTCTGCTTACTGTCATTACAAAAACTTTAACTAAATTTTCAATTTTTCTTTGGGAGAGGTTTGAATGTTTTAATAAAGCAGATATTTCCGTAATTTTTTCGTTTAATATATCTTTAGCTTTTCCCATTTTTTGGCACCAAATTTCAAATATTTTTAGTGTAAATTAGTAATTAATGTAAAAAAACAAGTCAGAATCACAAAAACACTAAATAATTGACAAAAACTTTATTTAATACTCACGTTATTGTGCAAATAACAATTTTGCAAAGAATATACATAAAAACGTATTTCACAGGTTTTTGCATATTCTAGTTATCAATGCTAAAAATTGCCCCAATTATTTATAAATGTTACAACTTCATATAAAAAATGTAGAAAACTATTATTGCTATTAAAATCTTAAAGAATGTAAGAGTAGAAGCAAATTTATTCATTTAAAATCCATATTTAATTTTTAGTTTAATATTTTAGCTTAATATTTAATTGTTGTTTTTGTGAAAAACAAACTGTAACTAATAATTTTGCTGCCCAGTGTATACAGGAGTGTACCCCCTGGTTTTTTTCTGGTTTCCCTGTGAGCGACTGAAACAGTTTTTATTTCTCATTTGAGTCATCCACTATGATAATCAGTAGTCCGGTGTTAAATTTTTTTTTTGTACTTTTTCTTGGAAAAAAAATTCAAGTGTCTGACTACTAAAATACGTCTAATATGAAACGGTTTATTTAAAAGTAAATTAATGAATTTTAAAAGTTTATTTAAAAGTAAATTAATTAAAAATGTGTTGTCATTTTTGTTGTAGTCGATATCTGTATCATATCGTTTCTTTTTTGTCAATCTTAACAAAGGTTTTATTACGTGAAGCAAAAAAGTTTTAAACATTAGTTGAATGTTTAAAACATTATGTTTTAAACATTCTTTAAAATGTTTAAAACATTTTAATGTTTTATACATTTTTCAAAATTATTATAGACTTTCTTTTTTTTTCCACGTGCATCATTAATTTTGTTCTAATTGTGTTCTAATCACGTGCATTAAAAATCATGATTAGAACACATCAATTGTGTTCTAATCATGATTTTTCATGTACATCTTAATGTTTTTTATTTTGTTAATTTTGTTTGACAAAGTTAAAACAAAAAATTATTTTACTAATGAA
Source organism: Hydra vulgaris (assembly GCF_038396675.1). Classification (NCBI taxonomy): domain Eukaryota; kingdom Metazoa; phylum Cnidaria; class Hydrozoa; order Anthoathecata; family Hydridae; genus Hydra; species Hydra vulgaris. The sequence goes on from NC_088934.1 coordinate 36,573,430, forward strand.
AAACAAAAGAGATTCAGTGTTATTTATGATTCAACTGCCATTCATTCATTCATGTGATTCATGCCATTCATGCCATTCATGTGATTCAAAATATGACTATAAGGTTTAAAAAAAAAAATGATACAATAACATTTGGAAATGAAAGAAAATGTAATTTTAAAACTCATTTTCAATTGAGAAGAAACGTGCTTCAAAATACAACAAGATTGTTTAAAAAAACAGTCCAGTTGTACTTCGAAGTATTAAATTGTGTGTTGGCTTCTTTTTATTAAGTTTGGTAAAATGCATCATAGTGCAGGGCTTGAAATAATAACCTTTTTTGTACCAGACAATTTGTCAGATGAAGACTCAAGTTTGCCAAACATGTCTGATAAAAATTAAAAAAGTGCAATCAAATGCCATTCCTGACCACACATAAATTGTTTTGTTTTTGCAACTTTACCACACAATTTGTAAGATAAATTAAATCTAACAAAAAGAAAATCTTAAAGAAAAAGAAAATCTAAACTCAAAAAACTAACATTTGAAAAGGAAAATATATTTATATTAACTTTTTAAAAATTACATTACTATGAAAATGCTTTGTAAATTATTAAAAAAATCAATTATTACGTAAATATATTAAATACATAAGATATGTAATTATTAAATACATAATTAAATATGTAATAAAAATGTATAATAAAAATACAAAATTATTAAATACATAAATTACTATGTAAATATATTAAATACATAAATTTCTAAGTTTACTTAAGCATTAAAATAACTATTATGTTAAAATTTTTATCAAATAAATTTAAAAGAGGTTCTAAAAGCTAAAATATTTGATTGAAATTTATAAAAACCATCTGACAAAAAAGAAAATAAATACTAAACTACAAATTTACATTAATAACTAGTTGCAATCTTTTAATATAAATGATAAAAACCGGGCTACTTAATTTAATAACATGTAATGCTTTGGCATCTTTTAAAAAATGACATATTTTACTAATGTAGTCGTGTGTTCAACTTCAATTTTGTTTTGTATAAAAAATAAAAAGTTCAAAAAATAAAGTGTATATACAATACTGAATTTATTAATAATTTTGAAACAACTAAAATGATTAGAAAATAAATGCACATAAAATATGAGTCGGACTAAATGACAGATAGATGTTGTTTTTTACCGGACAAGTGCAAGACAATGTCCGGTGTCTGGCGCTTATTATTACGCTTCATTTAACAATGAATACACTATGGCCCTGCCATAGTGTATTCATTGTTAAAGGAAGTGTATACTACTTTAAATGCTTTTTAAAGTTTTCTTGTAAATAATCACAAGGAATAAAATCTTCATAGATCAAAATATGGTTTTATTATAAACACACTTTTGTAAGAAACTTTAATGAACAAACTTTTGCTAACAAACTGTTTGGTCGTCCTGCCAGGCTACTGACAGACATTTAAAAAAAAGTTTCAGTTGCCCTTGGAAAAAGCGAGTTGTCCCATGCCACCGGACAACCATGAGGGTACACCCCTGATATATATATACACACACACACATATATATATATGTTTGTGTGTATGTGATCCTGCTGCCCCATACAGCGCTCAAAATAATTGTTTGAAGGTTTGCTGATCAACACTGATTGGCAGAAATGGCATAAATATTTTAAAACTTTTAACTTTAATTTAATAACATTAATATTTTTTAAATGTTAAAATTATTTTTATTATAAAGTTTGATTTGCAAAAGTTGGCGATTGAATTTGTTCAGCCAAATTTTGTATTTAATATGGTAAAAAAAGAGTCTTCACCAATAATGTTGGTCAACTCATTCACAGTCATTTCAGGAATCATTGGAAATATAAGTTTAGCAAACCCCAACCTTTTTCTTTTTGAAGTTATTTCATTCATTGTCACATAATTTTTTAGCGATAGTATTTTATTTGTAATCTTTTCCCTTTGTTTTCTTGTTCAATTTTCTTGTTCAACAGTACAAGTTTTATAGAGTATAACAATTTTGATATTCACCTTGCATTGTTCAAAATGCCTGGTTTATTAAATCCAGGGAAAACCACACTTTGCCCATTTCCCAGATAAAACATGCCCAGATAAAACATTTTTATTTGAATAAGTTCTCTATAATTGATATAAGTTTGATCCCCACCATGCTCCTTGTAGTCAGTGCTCTACTTGTTTCTCCACGCAGCGACCTTGTTGTGTTTTGGAGTTATAGAGTTAAGAGAGGGTTGAAAGCACAACTAAGTAGCCTCCTTGACTGTAATGGCTTTCATGCTTGATTATAGACTATGTTTGAAAAATCAATTGAAATCTGCTACCACCCAACATTATCCAGTTTTCTTAAAATTTCAAATTCCTACTATTTATTATGAACCTCACCCCAAAAAAAAAATCAGGCTTAATCAGAACACATAAGGGTGGCTGGATCACCTTAATATGCACACAAAAGAAATAACTTGAATTTAAATTAAAAAAAAAAAATACAAACAGGATTTATCAACATTTTTGCAAACCTGGCCCTGTCCCTTGCTTTGGCTTCGTTTTATGAAATCAGACCCAGGTCATTTTTTTCCAGGTCAAATTTTTGTAGACTCTTTATGTATGTTTGTAAAACTATAATAAAGACAATGATTTTTAATTTTTAAGTATTTACTTTTCATATTTTTTATTGTAATTTTTACAACTATGAGTTAATTTTTTTTTTGGTTTTTGTTGTAAATTATTACTTTGTATTATTTTGACTTATATAAATCTATTTGAATCATATTTTTAGGTAATGTTAAAAATATTTTTTATTTTCAATTATCATTATTTTTAATTTATTAAAGTATTCCTCTCCTCTAATGTGAGAGGGTCACAACAGTTAAGCTACTCTTTTTTTGTTAATTGTTGTAACAACCCTCTCTCTAAATTCAAGGCAGAAAACTTGATGAACAAAGTTGCTACATTAAGAAATACAGTTTACTACATTACCACTGTGTACCAACTTTTCTGAGTTTATATAAAAAAGTGCAGCTAGTATCTTAATTTCAATTTATGTTAATATCTCCTACACAAATTCCAAGATGTATTAAAATGTGTTAATGACGGTGTAAAACAACTATCTATAGCTTGAATGAAACAAAAATTAAGGCTACTGTTATTGCTTTTTTGTATTTTGTAATGTACCTATGTATCATATATTGAAAGAATATCAAATGTACCAATGTTTCATAAATTGCAAGAGTTTACATAATACAATTATATAAGCTGTCATTTTACAGCAAGAAACAAACAGATTTTTTTTTGCATATTGAAAAAAATGCTGATAAAATCTTTGAAGTCATGTGTTGAATATATATATAATCAATAAATTATTTGTATTTTAATAATGTAATAGCTGTTTTTAAGTTTGTATAGAATGGTTTTATGATCTAGCATGAAACTGAAATTGGAATTTCTTATTAATGGAAATCAGTGGAGATTGGTGGAATGGTGTGTTCTTATTGGTGGAAATTGGTGAAATAGTGTGTTCTTATTGGTGGTAATTGGTAGATCAGTGTGTTTCATATTGGTTTAAATTAAACCGTACTTACCTTTTTACCTTCACCTCTAATTTTGATATAAAGCAGCTCCTATTTGTTCACAAAAAATTTTTTCAAAGTTTTTTCTTTTTTAAAAAATTTTTTACTTTTTTTTACTTGCTTCCACTTATTGTTTTTTAACTGTTTCTCTGTATATATTAATTTTCAGATCATCTCAAAATCCTTGAATGTGACTAAAACTGATCATCATCAGCAATATTATTTAAGCTTTTATAGGAATATTTTACATATCATAGTTTTTATATACATACATAGTTTATTATAAAAAATTTTACAAGTTTTGACAAGACATTAGAGCAACAACACATTTTATGTGGAATGCATTTATAAATTAACCACTAAAGCTATCTTTATTAGACTTTAGAGAACAATTAGAAAACAAATGCCTTTATGACAATTTTAAGTGTTTCTGAAACAATTAAAACTAAATTTTCTAGAATGTTTTTAAAATTCAGTATATATACAAGCAAAATTTCCACAGTTCCATAAGTTTGTTTTGAACACTTAATAAGAGTTGATTGAAGTTTGAGTAAGATTTTGACTTGTTTGTTCTGTATGGAATTTTTTTCCATACAGCAAGACAAATAAAGACTGAACCGGAAACCTGTCAACACAAGACGTGTCTCACAAATTTTATCAAAATCAGGATGATTCCAGCGGAAAAAAATGATCACAAAGCCACCATTGACAAAAAAGCATAAAAATGCAAGATTTAGGTTTGCCAAGGACCTCATGACATGAGATGCAGAATGGGAAAATGTTATTTTTTCTGAAGAAAAAACTTAGATGAGCCTGATGATTTGTTTGACGAGATAAAGTAAAAAATAGCTACATAATGTTTACTACTAAAGGTTTCATGTGTTAGTCATGTGTAATCATCAGATAAAAATACATTTTTTTTTTTTTTTTGTTAAAAATGTTTGAATCTTATTGTACAAAACTAATGTGCAAAAAAAATTATAAAGCTGTTATTGTTTCACAAGCATGCTTTTTTGATTTTTTGATTTTTTAATTATTTTTTACTATATCTTGTCAAAGAAACATATACAATTCTGATATCACTAGAAAATTCATGAGCGCCCATGGTGCCCATTTTTAGCACATTTACGCTTGTAAATGATGTTTATTTTGACAAGTGAAGTGAAGCCGGTGAAGGCAAATAAATCTTATATATATATATTATGCATACCTAATAAGCGTTTATAAGTGAAAAAGAATTAAAATTAAAAATTGAAATGACGAAAACAAATGTTAAAAATAAAAAAAGTTAAAAAATTTCATTAAAGAATTTCTTTATAAATATATTAGGAGCATAACAATAACGTCTTTCTTTAAAAGCAAGATAGGCAAAATGCGTTACACGCATTTAAGTTATTTATAAATCAAATCACTTAATTATTTTTTAACCACTGTATCTTTTATTATATTAGTATTATTATTAATATATTAGCAACAATTAGTTACTTAATAAAAAATATTAAAAAAAAACCAAAAAAGGACTCCAAAAGATTTGATTGACCACTGCACCGCACAATATTGTAACTCAATAAGTTAAAAATTTTAAAATAAAATGCATTTGTTTGACGCATTATTATATTTTTAAAGTAATTAACGCACTTTAAAATAAAATAACTTCCGCATGATTAATATGTAAGTGTTACATCAGCGTTACACTATTAGGGAATCAGTGACCTGGCTAAATATATATTAGATTCATTGAGCACTCTTGCTGAAGAAATACAAAAAATAGAATAAAGTTTAGTAAAAAGGAGGTTGGCAAAAAATCGCCAACCTCCTTTTTACTAAACTTGATCCATGAGATGCAGAATGGGAAAAATAACATTTTCCCATTCTGCATCTCATGTCATGAGGTCCTTGGCAAACCTAAATAAAAATTCTTTGTGTCAAATTTTTTTTGCCGACCTGATGCCAACCTCTAACAGTTTAAACTCCTCATTTTTTTTAATTCTGAGGGCTGATGTATATATGTATGTATATATATATATATATATATATATATATATATATATATATATATATATATATATATATATATATATATATATATATATATATATATATATATATATATATATATACACACACATACACATTATAATAATATTGAGTTTTTTTTAGAATCATTCTCAGCATCACAGTTTAATACACTTAATGAATCTTCCTTGAGTAAGCTAGAAGCTATGCAAGGTTAGTAATTTTATATAATATCATAAGACATCTTTGATATTTTGAAATACATTTTAACATAAAGTAATAACATAAAAACACTTTAAAAATAGTTATATTTAATATTACCACTTAAAGATCTTAAAATTTTTTTTAGCAGGTATACAAGATAGTTTTCTGAGCTCTCAATCAGAAGATAAAGGGAAAAAACTACAAAAGTTTTTAGATGAAGCCAGATTCACATCTGACAGGAAAGAAAATGATAAGGTTTTATTAAGTGAAGCTATTGAAAAATCCTCAAATGCTATTGAAAAACAAGTAAATGTTTATGCACAAATTTTTATTATTATTCTAATATAATTATAATGTATTACTGTTTTATTATAAAATAATTTTGTTTATATTAATAAATTTATATTATGTAATAAGTCAATAAGTTTAAATTTATTTTTCAAAAAGTTATAAATTATCACTGATCAATTTAATGGCTTTTGTTGCTGGCATTGTACCTTGGATTCTTAACATTCCGAGCAATTGAAATCCTTCATTATGATGTAGATTTAAGTTTATATATCTTTTGTTTTTTACTGCAGTATACTCATATAATGTAAGACTAAATTTACGTTTATCTTCAAGTTTCATTTTCAAAGAACTTATAACTTGTTTCTTACCTAACCTGAAGTATTTAATGTCAAGATGGCAAATGGGAATTGGTATCCCTGGGCACAAAATGCTGATTGCTTTACTTTTAGCAATGGTGTGAAAGGTAATTCCATCAATAGTTCAAAGGAGATTCCATCATCTACCTGAAATTTGGCAACTCCAAATTTCAGGTAGAGTTTTATGGTTATCCTTAAAAAAACTTTCAATTTGTGGTATTTTGGCAGCAGGAATGTTTGCTGCTGCCTCGGACGCAGAGTTATTGCATTTAAGAATTTCAATTTTGTGTTTTGTTTTTAAGTGCCTTGTAAAAGCTGTTGTTGTTAAGCCAGGTGTTTTGAGAATAATTTTACAGGTTTTACACTTTGAACTCTGTAATTCTTTCCGAAATTCGAAATAGCCTCATGCCTCATATCTTCTAGTTGTGCTTACATTTTTAAACTTATCCATATTTTTTATTTTATTCTAAAAACTATTATTAGTTCATCAAAGCTTTATTAACTTGTCTTTTTTTTTAATTTAGAAATTTTAACGATCTATTTGATGGGTATCACCATGGTATTTTTTTTAACAATTAAAAATATGTAACACACGTATCTATTTTGATTTTAAAACATAAAAGTAACATTCTAAGTTTACATAATGTTTACATTATGTTTACATAATTTATTTGTGACTTAAACTTTAAAAGTGTTACTTTTAAAAAAAAGTATTGCACAACAAAAATTAAGAGTAACAAAAGCTGTCTAAAAAAAAACACAGATTAAAAATGATTTTGGTTTAACTGTTAAATAATGGTAATAGAGAACCTAATTTTTATATATATACATGTTTGAACTTTTAGAGAAAAAAGTTTAAACTTGAAACTTCTTGAAAAATGGCAAAAGTTCAAACGTTCGAACCTGAACATGTTCAAACTGGAAGCTCTATATTAAATATAGAAAACGTGAAAAGACTCCAAAATACACTCTAAAGTAACAATTAAAGGCAAAGAAAAGAGACAGGAAACTAGTTAACCAACTCTATAACACAAAATCGCTTCTGGTCATCGATGACGAAAATACTTTTATTTTGCAGGGGACAACATGCTTGGAAATTATCGATACTACACAAACAATAAAAAAACATGGCCAGAAAGTGTTTGTTTTTATAGGAAAAGAGAAATTTCTAAAAAAATTGTTAATATGGATAACCTTATCTGGCCATGTATATCCGAGCCATTGTTTTGCACTTCCAAGGCTCTAGCAATTTATTCATTGATCTATATTGATGAATGTTTAGAAAAACGACTTCTTCCATTCATTCACAGGTATCATGGAGACTTTAACTATTTATTTTGGCCAGATTTAGCAAGTTCTTATTATTTTAAAGATTCTCTAAATTGGATGGACCAATATGTCTATTATGTTGATAAAGAATCCAATCCCCCAAATGTGCCTCAAGCACAACCCATTTGAAAAATTCAATCTCCTTCGTAAACCCATTTGGTTTACGAAGGAGATTGGCAAGCTTCAACAATGTAAGTTTTGATTGATCAAATTAAATTAAAACTACAAAAAATTGATTTAAATTTTTTACAGTTGCTTATGAAAGGTGTCAGAGCATAATCGAGATCAATTGCAGATGGTGGTGTTTCTTCATTTACAAAATAACTTATTTAATTAAAAGATAAATACTTTATTTAAAAAAAATATAATAGTTTTTTTTTTATTTATAAATAAGTTATTGACGTTTTTATTTTGTCCGATAAATTACGCATCACCCGTTATCTGTAGTGATACAAGGAAGTGTTCTTGGTGTCTTCACCTCCACAACCAAAAATGCTAATATGCAGTTCTTTCAAAACTGTCTCCTAAAAGCAGCTGATATTGATCCTTATCTATTATGATGGAACCAGTTATGGTATCCTTCCAATCGAGGAACATCTTAATGCTATTATGCAGTACATTTAAACAAATATTGAGCATTCTGAGCTATCCAATCCCACTTATTCTATACCAGAACAATTCACTATGTCCCAAAACAACTTCTAATTTGAACCTCTTTTGCTAAGAAAAACCTTTAAGGGTATGATAGTACAAGTATGTATGAGTACATTAGAAATGGTTTTGAAACCTTTCATCATCGTCTGTGAAAGAAAAATTGATTTGAAAATTTTGATTTTTTGGCCTATTGACAAGATTATTAATCAAATAAATAAAACATTTTTTACATAAAAATTTTATTACATAAGTTATTAACAAAGATAAGCAACTTGTTGAAGTAAGAGTTCCTAGGCCCTTTATTGATTTTAGAGATCCAAGAAAGGACTGCAAACAGTTTCATTGTGCCTTTTGAGCAAAATACAAGTGCAAAACTATTTAAAATGCTGAATTAAGCAAAAACTCACGATGACCACAGAAAAACTGTCTGTTTTCTCTGTTTGAAAAAAGCTAACAGGCAACTGACTGATATGATTATACCCTGTCAAGAAGTTTTTGGTCAAGCTATCGACTTTAAAGATCAAAAAGTCCCAATTAGTATCTGCAAAAACTGTTGAGTAGGCTTTAGAAAAAGAGACATTTGTGAAGATGTTCAACTTCTCTCACTGCCTTACAACCAAAACATAAAGTTTCGTCCTGCAACCAGAGTATCACTATGTGATTCCCCGATTTGTTATGTGGGAAATGCCAAGTTTGGAAGCCCTCAGCAGATTGAAACAACAAACACAACCAGTCAGCCGAAAGAACAGCCAGTGGTTGAGAAGCGTTGTTCAGCATCCTTTTTACTGATTGGAACAGGAATTCCACATAATTGTACAAAAGGAATGCTTCGACAGAACTTGCTTGAAGTTGCAGTAAAAGAAATGAAAGCAGCAGAAAGAGTAGCTGCTTCTGATATAGCTAACAAGGTTTTTTCACCCCATGGCACTGTGCGTCTTAGTCAAGTAATAGGAAAGCATCATCCAGTTACTCCAGGTAAAATATATTTTCTTTTAGTCATATATGCTTAATATGCTTTTGTTTTAGTGACTCTTTTATTACAACAAGTAACAAACCTTAAAATATGAGACACTGTGTTTATGTTGATGTAAACTTTTTTTCCAGGGCCATCAAGACAAAGAGAACTTTTTTTAGCAGCTACATTCACCTTGACTGCGCAACAACTTCTACAAGTTCAAAACCAGACTAGGTTTTCAAACACTTAATAATGTAGCTTCCCAGCAAGTAGTTGAAAAAAACTTCAGGGAACAACCTGAGTCTCTTGGAAAGCATCTTTCTAACTTGTTTATCACCTCAGAAATTTCAGACACATCCAAACATCTATTGGAGAATAATCCAAACTGCAAAGATGTTGAAGCCCCAGGAAACACTTTAGTTCAGATCAGATGTCTTCAGTCAAATAAATTCATCAAGGTGGAAATTGTTGGAGGATGGAGGGTTCCTGAAAATGTTTCTAGGGGTTATTGACTTAAAAGCAAATGCTTCTCCCCCGGCTAAGAAACCCCTCTTCAAGACTCAAGAGTGAAGCATCAACTTCTTGTGGCTATCGCAGAAAATTACTCTGAAAATTATGACAATGTAAAGCAGATCATGGAAAAGTGAGCCTTGAGAGATTGCCTTTTGTGTTGTCATGTGACATGAAGATTGCAAACATTATTTGTGGTTTGCAGTCTCGCTCAAGTATTCATCCCTGTACCTGGCATGACATTGAGTCAAAGAATCTTCATCAGAGTGGCAAGCTTCGAACAATTTGCTTCATTCAAATTGATTATACAGGCTTCCAAGTAGCAGGTACTCAAACAAAAAAGCCAGGAACTTTCAGAATGTTATGCATAAGTCAGTTATTAAGTTACCTGAAGGAACACTCATGTTGGACTTCATTCCACTCATGAAACTTCACTTGCTTCTTGGTGTTGTTAACAATCTCTTCAAGTGTCTGTGTCTGCAGTGGAAAAATGCACCAGAGTTGGCAAAAATGATGAACTTTCAATAACAATCTTTTCAGGGAGGACAGTTTGCAGGCAATGAGTGCAGAAAGCTTTTATGAAATGTTGACTCGCTTCAACAACTTGCAGAAAAGCACACTTGTTTTTTAGCATTTCTATTCATTGACACATTCAGAAAGTTTGATGCAGTTTTTGATGCCTCCATTGGAAATGTTCTTCAAGACAACTATTGCATCTTCATTGAAGAATTCAAGGATTCCTACCTCGCAAAAACACGAGTGTCACTCCCAAAGCGCATGCTGTCTTTTTTCATGTAACACAGTTTGTTGATTGTCACAACCACTTGCTGGGCATCTATTAAAAACAAGCAATAGAATCACTCAATCATGACTTCAACCATCATTGGCAACGGTTGAAAAGGCCCAGTAATCATACGAACTACCCTAAGAATTTTCTAAACTGTTTGATTGATTAAAACAGCAACCATATGATATGTAAGAAATTACCCTTCAACATCAATTTAAAAAAATTATATTTAATAAGAATAACCCTTTTTTTTAAGTTACTCGATCTGTTGAACTAGAATCTGGTTTTTTTAATTTTCTGAAGAAATTGAATTTTTGTTGTTTTTTCTAAGTTGTAAATACGCTTTTTATAGAACATGTCAAAACAAGTTTCAAATGTTTTCAATAGAAAACGTAATTCATTTGTTCAGAGCAATGAAATTAAAAATTCAAATCATTTTTTCTTTCACGTTCAATGATGAAAGATTTCAAAACCAACTCTAATCTCCTACATACTTGTAGTATCATACTGCCAAAGGTTTTTCTTGAGAAAGGAGGTTCGAATTAACAGTCATTTTGTGACACAATGAATTACTCATATTCTACTATTTGACTTTCATATTTAACACTAGAATAGCAAAATTGAAAATGTATTTAAACACCCATCTACAAAAATTTATCAACCACCTACATAATGATGCTTATAAATCCAATGCTAATTCTACTCTATGTTACCTGAAAATACTTCTCAACACATCCTATAAAAATACTTCTCAATACATCTTATAAAAATACTTCTAAATACATCCTATAAAAGTACTTCTCAATACATCCTATAAAAATACTTCTCAATACATCCTATAAAAATACTTCTCAATACATCCTATAAAAGTACTTCTCAATACATCCTATAAAAATACTTCTCAATACATCCTATAAAAATACTTCTCAATACATCCTATAAAAATACTTCTCAACACATCCTATAAAAATACTTCTCAACACATCCTATAAAAATACTTCTCAATACATCCTATAAAAATATTGTACTATTAGTTTTTGTAAACTCAATACTTATTTCAATAAAAGATTTAAAAGAAAAATAATATATAAAATCTTTATATAATCAAATATAACTTGTCTTCATAATTTTTATCAATATCATCATCATTGTTGTCAACTAAACAGAGAAGAAGAAAAAAAAAAAGAAGAATATATAAGCATATACAATATATAACAAAAATACATGCGATATTATACAACAAATTAAAACTAAACTAAAATGCAACTTACCACTCAAATACTGCAAAAGCAAACTTTATTTTAAAAACTGCATAACTAACTGCATTGAAAACACAAAGAAACAAATCTTTATTGTATTCAATTCAAGAAACCATTTTTGCAATAAAAAGCAGAATACAAAATTTAAAGTTGAATTATTCAATAAAATAACAAAAGCTGCAAAAAAAGCTAACAATTTTTTTATACCTTTTAACAGAAAGTTTTTTTAAAACAATATAAAGGTAAGAGAAAAGTTAAATAAAAATTAAATAAAAGACAAAAGCAAAATAGTAATTGAAAAAAAAAAACTATTTAAATGAAATGATAAAAGATTAGCAGTTGTGGCACAGTGGTTGAGTGGTCAGTGGTTAGAGTTCTGGTTTACTAAGAGGTTTAAGGTTTGATGCTGGCTCTACCCCAATAAACAATATTGGTAAAAAAAAGAGGTGTGAATTTCCTTTCTTCATGGTGCTCTGCAATAATCTAATTGATTTTGGAGTACTTTATTAACTAAAAAAATAAGTAATTCTATTTGCAGCTTGTAAAAAGTTGTAGATAGACTGCTTTTGTGAATTTTAATAAATAATAAATAAAAATAAATAAAAAAAAACACTCAGTTTGCTGCATACTATTAAAAAAAACTTAATTTTTTAATGGAAAAAACTAAAATTATCTTTATATTTAGATTGTTGTGACAGATTTGTCTAAACTAGATTTGTCAAAACTACATTTGTCAAAACTATATTAAGTTATAAACATTAAAAGAATTATATATTGATTATTAAAGATATGTAATATAGTAATAATACTATGATATAAATCTAAAACAAGTATTAAAAGTTTTAATTATTAATTAAAGACTGTTGTTAACAATTGTATATTAGTATTCAAAAATTTAGATTTAAAATAGAAAAATTAATGGTTTTATTCCTTATATCTTTCGACAAAGAACCTTTTTTAAAAAGCTACAGGGTTAGATTCAAAAGAGCAATTTCTGGAAATTTCAAGTAAAAAGAATTTCAAATTTTGAAGATTTGTTTTGAAAACCGCTTATCGTCAAAAATTAAGAAACTGGAAAAAATGACAAAATAATAATAAAATCACCCAAACAAATTTAATAACCACCCATAATATTCGATTCTTAAAACATATAAATCATATTACATATTTACTTTGACAAGTAATATTGTTAATAACTTTTCATAATTTATTTTATTTCAGATTGTTATACACAGTTATCTTCTTTTTAGTATCGTTCACTTTTTGAATTAACTGAAGCAAATCAAACAGACATGGATAGTCTTTTTCTAAAAGGTATAATATTCTCATCCTAAATTCTTATAAAATGCTCATAAAATTTAAAAATAGCACAATCAAAAATAAAAGTTTTAATTGATAATAAGGAAGAGTGTCAGTCGATAATAAATAATAATATTTGTACTCCATATATCGTTGGTATACAAGGGAAATGCACTTTCCAAGTGCATTTCCCTTGTATACCAATGATAAATAATATACCAAATAATATACCACACAAAGGAAAAGTCTAAAAACATCATTTTGAGATAATGAACAGTTTTTGCGTAATAGCTAAAATAATAAGTTTTTGTGTAATATAAAAATGGACATTTATAACAGTGACATTGGGACAGTGCATTTCCCTTGTATACCGACAATATGTATTTGTCTAATATAATGTATACTGCATTTTACAGTAGTACATAAAATTATTTTGATTTAAAATCCCTGACCTCATGGAAAATCCCCCAAATATTAACTTTTTGTATGAAGTATTTATTTTCATAGATGTAGAAATAAAAATGTTCCAGGCAAAAATGTGCTAAGGAATAAAAACAACAATTTTTAACTACTTGAATAAGTTTTTCCTGTATTTTTTATGCACAAATTTATTTTGTAAAGGTTTTTGTAGCTTTTTTATCTTGGTAAAAAAAAAAATTTTTTTACACATTTTTAGTGTCATTGTTTCCACACAGGTTGGGCGTTTCCACATTAGCACAGGTTGGGCGTTTCTCATAGTGTCATTTCTTCCATATACAAAATCTTAAGTATCTTCTTTCCTAAAAGAAAATTTTTTGGTGTTATCTGCACTCTCACTAAGTTTTTGGTGTTATCTGCACTCTTGCTAAGTTTTCATATTTTTACTTCTACTTTCCTCATATATTTCTTACTATTTCTGTTCTTATTTGAGTTTCCTTCTCAAAATAATTATGAACTTAATTATTTTTCAATTTCTGAATTCTACATCTACCAAGATCTATTTTTCTTCAGATTTTTTAGGAATGTCATATCATTAATAACTAGTTTGTTCTATGTAAAGCACACACATAACTAGTTTGTACTGTGTAATACAAGCTTCATCTTATATTACTCTTATGTTACCCATTTTCTATCTTTCTAATTAAGACTTTAATCCACTTTTTCTTCAAACAATCATTTTTTGTAACCCATGTTTTACAGACTGTTAATCTAATTTAAGTATTCTAGCCACTTTTCTCCCTAAATAATTTTAGGCTTCTCCATCTCTCCTCACTCTCTATCATGTACTCTCTATTATGTACTCTCTATCATGTATCATTTATCATGTACTCTTTATCATATACTCTCTATCATGTACTCTCTCAAAGCCATTTATATCTGCACCAACATGACCATTCATATCTTTTCATAAAATGCCTCTCATTTTCTCCAATGTTTTGTTTAAAACACTAATAAGAACAATGTGGAGTTCTTTCTTTTTTTCTCTTGCCCTTACTGCTCAAATACAAAAACTATATTAGGCAGTGACCATTCAATAGCAAATCCTAATACCATAACAATCTCATTCATTTGTTTTATCTCAACGTATTTCTAGATAATGTATATAGTTTGTGTATATAAAATATAAAAATTAAAAACAGCTGACTCTCCTTTACACTGCAACTCAGAAGAATTTGTACCAAGAATCATTATTTGCATTAATTTTATCATTGCCACTTTTTCAGCAAGTCTCTTGCATGCAACATATATCTAATAGAATATATCATATATGAGTCAAAATTATTTTTAAATACCTACTTGCTTAGATTCCGATGCATTTTTGGGAATTTGATTCTTAAATAAAATTTATTACTTTTTTAATATTTTTGATATATTTTAATAATTAGATATGGGAAACAACATTTAAAGTTTTATTTAAGGTTTAATTGTAAAAGGTTTTAGGACAATATTACATTAAAATGTTAAAATAAAAAGAAACCACAAATAATACAATAGATACATATAATACAATAGATACATATAATACAATAGATACATATAATACAATAGATACATATAATACAATAAATACATATAAGCTAAAAAAATTAAGTAATAAAAAATTGGCTTAACGTAAAATCAATTTGTATGAAAACAAACATTTTATTTATAGTTTTCTACTTTATTTATATTTTCTATCACTTTAATAAAAATTTTTTTTTCGATTTCAACTTAACATTCAATTCTGGCAATATTTTTTTGATTTCAGCAAAAGCATTATTTAATGCTTTTGTTGAAACCTAGACCACTGCTAGACCACTGGTTCAGTATGGTTCACTACTAGACCACTTTTTTCTAATCAAAAGGTTTTTTGAGTTTTCAAATATCAAGGTTTTTTCTGTGTGGAACTTTAAAAGACATCACATCAGTGAGTCATGTTCATTTCCTTCCCTGGCTTCACTTCCCTGGCTTCACCATTCATCTCAGTTTTCATGAATACATAGTAGAAAGTGACATCTACAATACAGATAAAAACATTTAGAGAAAAAGTTGCTGGAAAAAAGATTAGGTAGGCATGATTTTAACCAAAAAAAAAGTTCATTTATCTCAGTCTTTATGAACAGGGCTCAGTTTAACGGTTGGATATTGCTGCCCCAGACTTTTTTTGAGATCTGATTTATGGGGGCAACCAACCATTGTTCATTTTTACTGAAAATATCAACAATGGTTTGTTGCCCTCCTCTAGCAGGTCACAAGAATGGTCTGAGGGGCGGGAATGTCTGACCGTTAAATTGTGCCCTGTATAAATATATAGTAAAAAGTGAAAAAGTAAAAATTAGTGACTGAATAAAAAATGCATTTACATGGTATACCCTGATGCCTAGTATTCCGTTACTTGTCATTTCAGCAGTTTTTTTAACTTTTTGTTTGCATAGGCCCAACAACATTGACTGATCCATTATTTAATCTTGCACCTTTTATTATTCAACATCATATCATTCAACATTCTTACTTTTACCATTACTTAACTGGATTTTTTTTTTTTAAACAAATTCATTCCCAATTGAATGAATTTGTTTAAAAAACTACTAAATAAACTTAGAGTTAACAGAAAACAAAGTAGAGTACAACTTAGTTTAAGTGCCTAAAACATATTTTTGTAGAGCATTTTTTTGCTTACCCTTGGTACAAATCCAAAGTTTTTATAAAATACATGTACTTTTTTACTGTACTTAACAAAAAAATCATCTGTTTGTTTTAAGTGAATACAACTAGAGTAAAAGATTTTTTTTTGCCATATACATGTTTTTTAAGGAAAAATAGTTTAAGATTTTGTAAAAATACATATTTTTACAAAATCTGTAAAAATCTGTATAATATCATTCTAAACAAAAGTTGAAAATTTATCTTCTAACTATATTATTAAATTGATTTTTTATTAAAGATGATTATTAATATTTGAGAATACACATCTTCAACATTTTTGGTTTGTCAATCAGAATATATTATTTGTTCATTTAATAAATGACTTAAAAGTTTATAAAATTCATTACAAAGATTCATTTTTTACTTAATAATCTTTTTTAAATTTTAAAGTTTAAATTTTCATAAAAATTTTGTTATGCTATTTTTTGATTAATTGAAGCAATTTATATGATTTATACTGTAAACATGGAAAATCACAATACTTTTAAAGGAGATTTAGTAATAGCTGCTTCAGATGTACAAAAACTTCAAAAATCTGCAGGTGGTATATTTAGTATGGACTTCCTACTGAATATTGGGTAGATTCCTTCTATTTAAGAAATCTTGGAATAGTTCTTTTACTTAATCACCCAGCAAAATTAAGAGATTTTTCTTTACAATTTTTATAATATTTTAGCAAAAAAGTTTGATTTATATTCTTGATTGTCCAGATGCTTTTTACAACATCGATAAGACAAATTTGAATTAAATCCTTTTTTGAATTTTTGAAGCATAATGTAGAATATATATTTTCTTTGATAAAATATTTGCTTTAAAATATCTACTCTCTTAAGGTAGTGTTAAATCATCTGTTCTATCTTAAGGTAGTGTTAAAACACAGTTGCTGTAACATTTTTGCCACTGACCAATGATTTATTTTTAATCAGAAATTTTAATCATGCCTCGTCTGCTTAGAAATATTTATCTTATAGGGTTAATTTCAATATCAGAACAAAAACACCATCAGAAATAAATAATTAAAATTTTAAGTTAAAAACTCTATCAATTTATTTAAGTTTCTTTTAATCAAAACATATAAAACTAATGCAAGTATGTAATGCCTGACAATCGCTTGATTTCAATATTTTGATCTATGGTTAAAAAAGTTGTGCAATTGCTTGCACCCCTCTTTTAACTATTTTAATTCTTTATAAATTTTGTTGAGTGAAAAAAATTTAAAACAAGATTTTTGTTTAAAGTTGAATTTAGATGATTAACTTTAAAATTATTTTTGAATAACAGAAAATGCTTTGGGATGTTGTGCTCACTGTGCGCATATTTTTCATGGTTGTGTCAGGGTTATTGAGTTCACAGGCGTAGGTAATATGTGGCAAAAATAGCCTTCCTGAGTAGCAAACTAAATTAAAACAAAATGCGAATATACTTGCTCAGAGTGTATGTATGTATGTATATATGTATGTATGTATGTATGTATGTATGTATGTATGTATGTATGTATGTATGTATGTATGTATGTATGTTTGTATGTATGTATATATGTATTAATGTATGTATGTATGAACAAAACCAAAATTAGCAATATAATATTTTGCGATTTCAATATTTTTGTATGGCATGCTAAAGTTTTTTTAAAGTTTATTTTATTGGAGTTTTTTATACAAAGTTTGAAGCCAAATCTCTACTCTTTTTTAGAAGTACGAGCTCGTTTGCAGATGTCAAAAACAGAAGTAAACGAAAGTTCTTTTATGGACAACATGACTTTGAAAGATTTGGAAGATAATGATGAAAATCCTGATTATAGTCGGTGAATAATTTATCTAATAAGTTTTTATAACTTTCTATGCTCAAAGCTGAAGAGTTCCTTGTAACAAATTTTTATAATTTTCTATGCTCAAAGCAGGTGAGTTACATGTAAGAAATTTGTATAACTTTCTATGCTCAAAGTAGGAGAGTTCTTTGTAACAAATTTTTATAACTTTCTATGCTCAAAGCTGAAGAGTTCCTTGTAACTAATCTTTATAACTTTCTATGCTCAAAGCAGGAGAGTTCCTTGTAACAAATTTGTATAACTTTCTATGCTCAAAGCAGGAGGGTTTCATGTAACAAATTTGTATAACTTTCTATGCTCAAAGCAGGAGAGTTCCTTGTAACAAATAATAACAAAGAAGGAGAGTTCTTTGCGTTGGAAAGGGTAATTAAAGTCTTTTTTTATTTGAAGTAATTTTAGCGACATCAAGTTTAGCAATTTACAAGTTTTACAATTTTTTATTTTTCTACAATTTTTTTATTTAGAGCAGAAATTGAGGAGCTCGAGAAAAGTCTTGCAGTTGTTTTTAGACGAACAGAAAGTTCAGGTATAATTTCAAGTATTAATTTTTTTCATAATTTATAAGCTTAGTCTATGAAATTAATTTATTGTAGAAGAAATTTAGATAATTTTTAATAAATTATGTAAGCAAGAAAAAGTTTTAATTTAAACTTTTAATTTAATTGTTAGAAGAGTTAGATGGTAATCCAATCTTAATTTTGCATGTATTGTGAAGAGCATCCAGTTGTAAGAAATTGCAATTGCAGTTTGCTGAAGGTTGCTCTGAGTTAGCTCTTTTTATTGGGCTGGGTCCAAGTCCAGAGGATGTCTAGATGTCCTGGGTTCATCTTCCAACTCATAGCTTTTTTTATTGAAATGTTTGAAGCAATAAGATGCTTTAGCATATGACGCAGAAGCAATTTTCAGAAATCAGTTTTCATTATTATTATGAGCAAAAAATACTTATCTAACTTAAGCTACTGTCTTACTGTCTTTCACCTTCAGCTGACCATCCCAAAAAATCAGGAATATCCTGATGATCCTTCAGCTGGGTATTCTTGATGATCCTACTTAAGGAGAAACTGAAAGTAAAAGCTCATGTTAGAAGTGTTTTTTTAATGATTTATTAGTTCTGTTCTGTTCTGTTATTTATTAGTTCTGCTCTGTTCTGTTGTATAAATAAAAGCTATAAAGTATAAATATATAAATGTATAAATAAAAGCTATAAAGTAAAAGCTCATGTTAGAAGTGTTTTTTTAATGATTTATTAGTTCTGTTCTGTTCTGTTATTTATTAGTTCTGCTCTGTTCTGTTGTATAAATAATAGTGTGCCAATAAAAACAACTTTTTTTAAAAAATCTTTTCCCTCTTTAATGTGTTCTATTTATAAAAACACTAGGTTTTAAAAATTTTTAACGATATTTTTAGGGGTAGCTCAAGATATATAAACATTTCACAGACCCCTAATAATACACAAGTAAATTTTAAAAGTATTTATATGTTGGGTCTAAAATAAAGTAAAATTAAATAATAATTTCAAAAATAATCAATATTTTGTAAAAAAAATATTATTTTAGATTTTACTGCATTTTAATTACATCTTTCTTCTGAAAATAAAAGAGTTTATTTTTACAAGATAAATTTTTTTTAATATAATTTTTTTTTTTTTTTAATATTTGGTATAAAATGAAGATTATATTTTAGAAATTTGTATTTAATTTTTCTACAATTTAGACCCAACATGATACTATTGTAAAAATGATTTAAGGAAAATATATAGCTTGTTGTTGTTGTTGTTGTTGTTATTGTTTGTTGTTGTTGTTCACGTTTTGCATACATACATACATACATACATACATACATACATACATACAAACATACATACATACATACATACATACATACATACATACATACGTTCTACATTGTGTAGTCTCTACACAAATAATAAGTTTTCAAATCAAGTAATAAATTTTCATATACAAAAAAAAAAAAAAAAATTTAAGTATCCACAAACTTTAAAAAGAGACAAGTGTCAAATTTCCACCAATCAAAAATTAAAAAAACATCGATTATAATAAGTAATTTTGTGGAGTAAAAAACCCAAAAAACTGGTTTTTGGTAAGCACAAGTTTTATAAAAGCCTGGAACTTAATTATTGTTTAACAAAAAAATTGTTTAAAAAATTAAAAAAAAATTTATTTGTGTGAAAAAGAGTTAAATAGAGGTTGAGATAGGACGGTTATAAATTCAATTTTTATACATATATTTTTTTCAATGTTAATTTACCTCCCCAAGGCCAAGAAGGCCACTACAGACAAGGAGGCTACTAAATTGTGGTTATAATCCTCTTTCAACTCTATAAATCCAAAACACAAGCTTTGAAGAACAAGGCCGCTGCTCAGAGAAATAAGTTAAGCGCAGTGCTACCAGGGACTTAGTGGGGATCAAACTCAGAACATCTTGCATATGAAGCAAGCACTCTACCACTACACCACTACTGCATTTACTCTTGAAAATAGCGATTAAAACATATTATAGAAAATAGAAATTAAAAATATAATTATTTTTATAATTTTTAGTTAACTAATTTGTTTTATTTGGTTTTTCCTTAATATTTTCTTTAAAGAGTTATAATTTGATTATTTTACCAAATTTTGCTTTAATTCTAAAGCACAAGATTTTTCTTGAAATATTGGTTTTTATAAGTTTTTGCTAATTACTATTAGCAAAAACTTATACAAACCAATAACTGAAAATTAATTTGCATTCACACAAATTAAAAATTGTATAAATAGTATTAAGAAAAAGTCTGTTTTTAGAAATTCTTTTTATATGATGTGGTTTGCAAAATCCTTATTTTATATAGAGTTCCATAACCTTAATTTTTGAAACCCTAAAATTTAAAAAAGTTTCTAATCCCTGTGATCCAGCTTTTATTTATTGCCTATAGTTCCACACTTGGTTTAAACAGGTTTCCATGATACCATTTTCTTATTTATTTATGATACTAGCTGTCATGACCGGTAAAATACAGATCTTGGGAATCTATTTTGCACCAACCTTTTTTTATACTTAATCCTTAATTCAATATTTTTTAGTAAGAGATTGAAAAATAACTATATACATATAGAAAAACTATGCTTATTGTTTACTTTTTAAAGCTATAAAAAAAAAAATTATAATAAACTTTAAAAAACTTTAAACGTTTCGGTATACGTTGCTATTTATCATAGGATTGAATATTAGCACCAGTCTAAATAATATTTAGAATACCTGCATGAAATGTTTTAATTAATTACCATCGGTATAAAAGGTTTCAAAAACATGAGATGACTAAAATATGTGGATTTAATACTAGTCATGGTAAGTCTTTCACACCGACCATTTTAATAATTCCGCTTTATTTCAATAATTTAAAAAAAACAAAAAGCTGTTTTGAGTTAAATGTTATAACAATAGTTCAATACTTTAAACTTCTGTAAATTTCTATAAAAAACAAAACATAAAAAAATGTTGATAGGGTTTTTTTTATTTTTTGTTTAAAAACATAAAAAAAAACCTATTTTTTTATTTTTCTCTTTAAAAAGTTTTTATTAATTATATTTTTCAGATCTGCAGCTTATTAGGACTCATTAATTTTAAAGAAAATTAAAGTTTGCATGTAAAATCTTTTTTCTATAAGAAAAGAAAGTTGTCTCTTAAATGCGCACACTTAACTAATTAGTAAGCACATTAATAACTTAAGTATCTCTATCATGACATATGCGCAACAAATTTTTAACGGTATTATCATGTTTTTAGAAATTTTTAAAAGCTTTTTAATGTTTTTAGAAATTTTAAAAAGCTTTTTGAAAAATTATTTTCCTTTAGTTTATTATAATATATATCTATGTATATTATGCATATAATATCTATAAATCTTTAAAAATGTTTCACTTTGTATTCTAGAAAATTGGAAAAGATTAAAAATAAAATTAAGTATGTAAACAAAAGGATTTGAACCCACATGAAGCACTTTAACCACTTTAGCATGCTTTAATATCATCTTTTTACACTGTTTAATAAATAAAAGACTTATTTATTTATTAAACTTTATAAAACGGCATATAAATGCTATAAATCAAAATTAAGGAGATATTGCCACATTGAAGTTTTCAAGTAAAAGTAAATCTGTAAAATTTGATATGATTTTTAATAATTTATATAACTTAAAGTTTACATCAAGTTATGTAAATTATTAAAATGATCCACTACCTGTTTTCCCTGATTTAATTTAAAGTTACTAAAACTCAACTTCAGAAAAACCAGACTTGGATTCTTTTGGAAAAAAACTCTTTAATAGCAAAAATGTAAACAATTATACAACCCGATTATACAATTATACAACCCACGATTATACAATTATACAACCCGCGTTTGAAGTATTAAGATAAGTTTATAAAACTATTTGCTGAATAAAATTTTATATTATACGTACAATATAAAACTTACTTAAATTATGTAGGTCTGATGATGATGAATAGGCCATTTTCCCCGATTTCTTCCTGATTTTTCAAAAATTTAACCTGATTTCTCTGATTATTCCCTGATTTTTTTTGCAGATTTCTGAATTCCCTGATCTGGCAGACACCCTATGTTAGGTATTTGCATGGACTTTCGTTCACATAGATAAATTACAAAATTATTACGGATTGTGGTTTCAAAAAAATGCCTAATAGCTTTTTAAAATAAAGTTATTTTTGTTTACATATTTATTAACAAATTAATAAAACATAACAGTTTTCAATAGTTTTAAACTCAAGTCTATATTATTGAACAAACACCCCATCTGATTAATCTAAAAGAAATAATCGAATTAAAAGAAAAAAGTACGCCAAATATATTAACTGGAAATCAATTTATTTATACATAAAAACAAAACAAAATATATAAAGAAAATTTTTGTTTACAAAAAAAATTTAACTACATCTGCATCATCAGTTAACAATTGGTAGATCATTGGTAGACCATCAAAGTAGAACTAAATCATAGATCATATTGGTAGACCATCAAAGTAGAACTAAATCATAGATCATATTGGTAGACCATCAAAGTAGAACTAAATCATAGATCATATTGGTAGACCATCAAAGTAGAACTAAAGAAATAGAATAACAACTAAATTTCAAATGCTTCTAATACGTAATTTTTGCAGTTAAACATGAAAAATAACTCAACCATCAAGAGATAATAAAGGTAAAGTTTAAAAACACGCCTATGCCACCAGAAAATAACACTGTACTAAATAGTTAGATTCATATAAAACATGATTGAATATCTAAAATAAACAAAAACAATTAAAAAAATAAAAAAACAACTTACTTATATCTAAAATAAGGTCATCTTCAGCTTCTATAAAATTAGTAGCTTGTTGAGACAATTTCAATACATCACCTACAAAACAGAACATGTTTCATTAACTAAAAACATTAAAAAATTAACTTTAGGGGGGAGGGGGGTAAAGTAGTTGTATAACTCTAAATTTTCTTATTACTAATATATTGGGTAATTTTAACATTTTTTTATTTTTAAATAAAATAAGTTTAATAAAATGATTTGTTTTAAATATAAAATTAGAGTTTTTAATTCCTAATAAAAACTTTTTAAAACCCCCTTACTGGTTTTGAAAAGTTAAGGTTGCTGCGTGCTAAGTTAAAATTATCAGATTGTTTTTTTTTTAAATTTTTGTTATTTGAAATGCAATACAAAACAATTTTATAGTTAATTTTATAGTTTATTTTATTCTAAATATATATACATATTCCTTACCCCTTTTCTTTAAGCAAACTAAGCTTATTTGTAGAAAACTTGTAGAACAAAAGTGTAAACCTTTAAGAAACTTTACGTTTTTCATATCTTAATGTTTACATGAGTTAAATATTTGCATAGACTTTTGTTCAAATTTTCTTACAAAAAAGTGTTGAGAGACTCTTTCTCGCTATTATCTTGGATTTAATGACTGCTACGGGTTTGGTGCAAACATGCACAAATGAGCATTAATGCTACTATTAAGTTCAGTAATAATATATAATGATTACACTTATTATAATGGTATCACTTTTTTACAACTGGATCTCTTTTATTTAACTTAACTGTAAGTTAATTTTTGTTAACTTGTTTTGGAAGTCAGGAGTGAGTATTTTTATTGTGATGCCGCCCCAAAGAAGATTAAGATCTTTATACGTAGTTATTAACATATTATTGTTGGTTTACTTTACATCACTTTTTTAGTTATAATAATTAAAAGATTATGTTACATGGTCTTGATGCATTGCTTATATATATATATATATATATATATATATATATATATATATATATATATATATATATATATATATATATATATATATATATATATATATATATATATATATATATATATATATATATATATATATATATATATATATATATATATATATATATATATATGATTAAATTAGCTTAAACCCCTCCCCTAATTTATATCATTTTGCCCCATTTGTAAGTTTTAGTACTTTGTTCAGATTTTAAAAGGCTCTTTTCTATTGTTTCTTTTTTATTTCTGTTTCTCTTTTCTATTAAAACAAATACTCTTTAATAAAAAAAAGCTTGTGACACAACATAAAATCTGGCAGGTTTTTTGGTGCTCTAAGTGCTATGCATGCTTCAAATTCAATACATATGATACATTCGTTTTGTGTGGCTTTTAGTCTTATTAGCAAACCCTAGAGGTTCATAAAAACTAGTGATGTATGTTGTACTAGCCTTATAAAAACCAATATAGTTTTTACAAAAATGAATTTAGTTACTAAGCACAAAACTTGTGATTCTTTAGATTTAAATGTATTTTATAGAGTTATATAAAAATAGTACTTTCTATTTTGTTTTCAATTAAAAAAATTTTTAAAACTTCAGTGTACTTAAATAGATGTGGGTAATTTGTTGTGATTTAAGTAGGGATTTACTTTAGATGCCGTATCTTTAGTTCTAATCTTGTGTAATAATCCTGTGGTAAAAGTTTTTATATGTACTTTTGACACATTATATTTTTGTTAATCCTTGCTCTCTTTAAGTTTGATAGAAAAATCTTTTTTTTGCAGTATTTTGTTTTTCTGTTTTTAGACAATATCTATAACAGAGAATGCATTGAAAGTGTCCAAAGGCCCAATTTGGATGGCAGTAGCAGTGGTAGCGATAGCGACAGTGTAACTAGCAGTGCATCAAACTTTGCTCGGTCTGGTTTGGGCACAGGCATTTTGGCTCATCAAATTGAAAGATCTAATTTACCAGAGTTAGGAAATCTTCAGTTAATGACTATTCCTGGTTACTATTATATTTACTATTGCATTTTCTGTTTTTTAAACCAAATTGATAAGATTTCATAACTTGATTTTACTTAGTTATTTTTTTAAAACTGCAATTGTTGTTTTTATTGTAGTTAGTATTAATACAATTATATTGGCAAACTTTATAATAAGTCAGTTATATTGAATTGTTTTTTTTAAGGTACCATTATTACTTTTATCGTTTATATTATAGTTATATATATAAAATATGTTCATAGAAAAATAATTTCGCAGTGAAAAGTACACAAGTAAATATATATGTGTATATATGTATATAATATGTATATATATATAAAATTAAAAAAAATCGGAAAATAAAACAGAAAATAGAATGAAAATAAAAATTAAAACTTTACCTTAACCTCACTGATTTTGTATTTTCCTGTGACAAGAAATGTAATGTGACAGTTGTTGGAATAATGATCATTAACAATAAGTTTGTTGATAACCCAACACACATCATCTCTTGAAACTAAATGAAGTTTAATCTCATTTTTAAGTCTTTGTTTTCAATGTCAATCTCCTCAAGTAGTCCAATCCACAGATTGTTATCATATATCAAACACTCTGAAGCTTGTATTTGTTTAAATTCTCTAATAGTCTTATCATTGGAAAATAAAAAGAGATGAATGAAACTTTAATTTTTAAGTAGCGCCTTTAGTTTTTTTGTGTGTTTTTAAAAGTGAAATTGTGATAGCTGCAAGTGAAGCTTTTGAGTTTTTGCAGTTAGGTATCTTTGCTAAATATCATTCTTAATTATCATGTTTGGCTTTTTAGATATGGAATAAAAACTTATTTTAATGATTTCTTTATAAAATCAACCATTGCTGGTGTCATCAGTATATGGTTATTGTTCTATGAAATTTAGCAATTAAAGTTAGTCTTTTCACAGACCCCCAATAACATTGCAGGGCAATTTACTGTTTGTTGAACTTGTAATAATTTTTAATACTGAGAGCAAGTCTTGAGTGACTAGTCACAACATGTATTTTAAAAGAAAGTATTTTGATAGAGGTCATATTTTAAGAGAAATTATATTCATAAAGGTCATATTTTAAGAGAATTTATGTTCATAGAGGTCAGTGAAGAATTACAATTTTCTTTTCAAAATTTGTTTATAGTAAGTTTATTATCTTTATCTTCATAAATCCAGCTGCAAGTTGGTTCATCTAAAAACATGAATGAAAAGCTTTAAACATTAAGCGTATTTGTATGTTTCAGTGATTATTTTGCTAAAAATTCTTTTAACTTATAATTAGAATAAAGTTTAAAAAATTTATGGTTAAATAATTGTGTAAATAAAATGGATCACAATAAGTTAGGTGGATTGTGGAGTAACACTTAAAGCAAGTATATTCATAGTGGAGGAAAACTGTTATATTTTTATCCATTTTAATCCCAGGGACATAGTGAGGATCAAACCTGAAACGTTTTACTTATGAAGCAAGCGCTCTACAACTACACCACTACTGCATTCAAACTAATGAAACATCTTCCTTAATTATTCAATTTTTTATTTTTTACGCTTTTAGTTCTAAAATATTGTAACTTGAAAATAATTATTTGAAAACTATTAAACATTATAAGCTCTGTATACCTTTGAAGTGTACAGTACAAGTTTATATACCAGAACTGTATCTGAGATACTGGAATACTGGAAAAAATGAAAAATAAATAAATATAACATATATTATTATATAATTTCAATGCAAATAAATAAAAAAATAAAAAACTCATGCAGAATTATGAAATCATTTGTGAGTTCTAAAAAATAAGAAGGTTCAAATTTTTTTACTATTAAACTAAAATTACATAAGTTAAAACACAATGTTACAAATTTTTACAAAATATTTGCGCCCTATAAATTTTTTTTATTGTTTATTAATGAATTTTCTCTGCTTATTCCAAAAATGTAAAAATTTTGTCAGTATCATCTATTGTTTTAAAGTTATTATTTTTAGTGCCAATTATCAACTGAGGGCCCACTCATTGTTAATGCCTCACAAAACATTTGACGAGAGGTTGTTAGTGCACTTTTTTTACAGCCTAAGCTTGGATGAGGAAAGAAAATTGTAGTGGGTTAAAAGACAGATAATACTATGAATTTTGTATATGGAACATTTCATTGGTAGATACTAATATGATACTAATATAAGGTTTTCTGTTTTCACGTCTTAAAACCTTTTATAAAATGTATAAAAAGCTTTTTGCATGCTTAAATACTAAATATTTTCATGTTAAATATTTGCAAATGTTATCAAATGGGCATTTTGCATTCAAGACCTAAGTAATTTGTTTTTAAAATGTCTATACAAAATGTTTTAGAAATTCTATGGGCAATTTTAGAAATTCCATGGTTTATCCTGATCACATGAGCATGTGATCATGATAAACCATGGGCCCTTCATGTGAATGTGGAATTTGTGGAACTTCTCTATTAGGATGCCCCCACAAGTGGAACTACAGCCAGGATTGTTCAATGCTTTCAAGCACCCTCTAGTAGGTTCTGACAATCTTATTACCAGCACTTCATATCAAACTAGGATTGGTAAAACAGTTTGTAAAAGCCTTAGATTTTGGATAAAAATCTTTACAAGAAATTCATCTTGTGTTTCCAAAGCTATCTGAAGCAAAGATAAAAGATGATATATTTGTTGGATCCCAAATAAAAGCAATGTTGAAGTCCAAGAAGTTCAAAAAAAACAATGATAAAAAATGATTTGATTAAGAAGCATGGTGAGAGATTTCATCAGGACATTGCAAAAATGAAAAATAGATATTAAGTATGATGCAAAATTATATATGGTCTCTAGCCAAAAAAGATAATAGTATGCACTCTCAAAAATCCTAATCATCAAAGTACTTTTAACCTTGAGAAGAGTGTTTATAGTAAAGAATTGTTTCTTTTTGTTTTCACTAATACTAGTACTTTCTAAATATCTTTTAATATTCAAAAAAGAGCAATTATGTAATTATCTTTACAACATTAGAATAGATACAACATACTGACGGATTTTAGCTAGTATCAAGAATGTTTAAAATTAAGTATAAATAAAGAACTATCGATGTTACCTCAAAACAAATGTAATTTTTGAATTCAGTGGCAAAAAAAAAGACATCTATAAACATTAAAAAACCTGAGTGGGAAAAATTTTGTTAAATTGTGTGACTTGTTTTTTTTTTTTTTTTTAATTTTATTTATAAAGCAGTTGAATCTTTTTCTGTATAAGAGTGCTTTAGTTTACAACTAAGTACCAGTATTAGTATGTCAAGTTTTTCAAATTGTGGTGTAATTTACTTAAAAACCAATGACACTGAAAAAAAAAAAAACAGTAAAAAATGATATTGGGAAAGAGTATCAATTTAGATGCATACATTCTAAAAAAAAAAAGTAGAGATTTCTACCTTAGGGTAGGATATGTGATATACTCTTAGTAAGGTATAATTTTCTACCTTTTAAGGTAGAAAATTATATTAAAAACAATTATTTGTCATACAATTTTCTAATTTAAAGGTATAATTTTCTACCTTATAAGGTAGAAAATTATACCTCACTAAGGGTATATCACATATCCTACCTTAACTAAAAATTTCTACCTTTAGTTTTTAGTGTGTAGATGAGTTTTTTCCGGTTTTCGTTGTCAGTTGATACAATCAAAAAAAAAAAATTATAAAATGTAAGTTAAGAGTTTATCTGACATTTTGATACAAAAATATTAAAAACAAGTTCCGCTGGAATTGGCTTCAAGAGAAAGATAATAGTGAAGAGTATTATTCAGCCTATATAAATTCAATTCGGAAAAAAAAGATCGTCTCACATGAACGGTGAAAATAATTAAAGAATCTATTAATGATCATGCAAGAAAGTGCAGAAAAAGAAAAGCTGACAAACGTTTCGCAGCAGAAAGTTATAAGAATAAAAAGTATTAATTTCTGAACCATTGTCAGATATTTAAAAAGTAAATAAATTATTACGCTTTGCAAATTGTTTTCGGTAAAACTGAGGTATTATATTTGATTTTAGAGAATTTTAGAAAAACATAATTATTCAGTAGTTTTTAGTTACTTCATTTATCCCTTTACCAATGTTCCAGATTTTACCCGCATACCTTCATCAATTTGTTGACCATATAATTTTACCGGATTTTCTGGATTTTTTATTAAAATAATTTTGTGGGATTTTCATAGAAAAAAGTTAGTAACAAAGTCAGGGATTTTCATAAAGTCAAAACTCATCTATGTGAATGTCCAAAATGGATTAAATTTAAGATTGAAGATTTTTTCATTAATTTATGCAAAAATTTTAAAAGGAGTCAAAATCTGTTATGACATTGTGTTAAAAATTATTTTTTGGTTGATTCAACATAAAATGACTCTACTGCCTATTCAAACTTTTTTTAATAAAAGTTGAAACATGCACAGGTTAGAACTATTTCAGAAAAAATTGAAATGATTTTTTTTTATGAACTAATAAGTTGTTTTTTAAGTCATAGTAAAATTAGATCACAAACAGTTTGATGACTTTTTGGGATATTATTACCTTAAAGCACAAAATGTGGATCTTAAAACTTGACTATTAACAATGGTTCTAAAACTTATTCTATCAATAGCAGTCAATCTACAAGATTTCATCTGAAGTTTAAAGTCCAGAACAAAAAAGTTTTCAAATTGTAGCATTTTATAAGCAGGACTAGTTTCAACAGCCTCAGAGGTTGATGTATTGCATTTGAAAATATCAATTTTATGCTTCATTTTTAAGTGTTTTGTGGTGATGCACTGTTGACCCAGAAGGTTTTAGTTCAACTCAGCAAATTTTACATTTTGATTATTGTAATTCTTGATCAAAATCAAATCAAGCCTCTGATCATTCAGATGTAGTTGTTTCTTTAAAATTCGCCATTTTCATTTTAACTTAAAATCGTTATTCAACATATTATTTTTTTCATTTTTGACAGCTACTATGTTTTAATGAAATAAAAATGGCGCTATTTGAATGGTAATAACAGTACAAGCGATATCACTTTATATTTTTAGAGCTACCGTACAAAACACAACCTAAATCGGCCAAAAAATAATAAGTTGTTTTTTAAAAGTATTACAATGTTTTAAGTAGTTTTTTCTTGATATTTTAGTTGTATTAACTAAAATTATGATAAAAAAACTTTCCAAAAGTTTTAATTTTTTGCTAATTTTTCAAAATCTAAATTTTGAAAAATTAGCAAAAAGTTTGAACATTTGAAATGAAACATGTTCAAACTGGCAACACCTATTATTTCTAGACACAATCATAAGTGTTCTAAAAACAAACATTAGTGTTCTAAAAACAAACATTAGTGTTCTAAAAACAAACAGCCAATTAGTAGTTAGACATTTAAGAATGTGTTTCTTCATTTTTTTAAAAAGTTTGTTTTGATATTTATTGTTTTGTTTTCAGCTTTTTTTTTTTAAAAATTAGTTCCTAAATTATTATATAAATAAATTTTTTAATTTATTTAAAAAAGCAATATAATTTTATGTAAATTATTCTAACCAAGCTATTTAAAAATAAGCTTTCTTTTGATCACTAAATAATAAGTCTTATCTAAAAGGTATGATTATTTTAAAATATGAAAGATAGAAAACCATAAAAAACAAAACAGATATTATTTTAGCAACCATTATTAACCTCTTAAGAATGTAGCATGACCCGAGACATCTTGGGTCATGCTACATGGTCCAAAAAGACCGAACTCGAGATAACTCGGATGGTCATATATTTTACTTTTCATGTATTAGCCTGAAATATTTCGTAAAAATAATCTTATAACAATATTATTATATTAAATCAACTAAGAATCAATCAGATTAATAATATTTAGATTTTAATAATACACAATTAAATTATTAATTATTTTATTTTGCTTATGTCTTATTATTTTTTTTATTGTTATATTATTATATTTTCTCAGTTATATATTATATTTTTTCTTTTATGTATCTATCTATATATCTATATGTATTTTACTAATATGTATCATTTTTACATTTTTTTGAATTAACAAACAACATATTTATGTATAAAAATAAAGTTTATTTTTAAAACAGACTTTTTTTTTTTTATTCTTTATA
This sequence comes from Hydra vulgaris, assembly GCF_038396675.1. Classification (NCBI taxonomy): domain Eukaryota; kingdom Metazoa; phylum Cnidaria; class Hydrozoa; order Anthoathecata; family Hydridae; genus Hydra; species Hydra vulgaris. The sequence continues at coordinate 36,605,115 of NC_088934.1, forward strand.
TGTCAATATCTAAGTTCTAAATTTAAAAAAAATTAATTTTTTTGGTGCATTTATTTGAAAAAATATCGGTCCGTAAGGGGTTAACATTTAAATCAGTTAAAATTACATTTATTAATAATGTCATATTTTTGGTAACATTTTGTTTAAAACTCTCTAAATGAAAAGATTTTTACTGTTACTTATTTGTATTCTCTTTTTATTTTTTTTATTTTTTTTTACTTGTTCATTTATTACTTTTATAATCTTAAGAAATTTGTTTTATAGTTATTAAAAATTTTTCTTTCATCAATTATAGTAATTCTTCAAAAAATTTTCTTTCATCAATAATCAATTCTTTAAAAAAATATTTTCAACTTATCTTCAGCTTCAACTTAGTTTTAATTGATCAATTTTAGTCTAAACAAATATTTTTAACTCACAGAAATTAAATATATGGTTTTAAATAAATTAAAATTACAAATTAAATTTTGTGACCTGTTACTAATTCAAACATTTTTAACTTATAATTTACTATTTAAAACAATAAAAAAATAAGGTCATAGTAGACATTAGTAAAAGGTCATAGTTGACATTGAAAATATTCTGGTATATTATCCTTCAAAATAGTTAATAAAAGTCAAGTTTCTATGTTTCCTTTGCTCACGAAAAAAATGATGTTGTTTTTAGTTATTTTGGTGAATATTTGTTTTTAGTATGAAAATTTTTTATATTACAGTGTGATAAGAATGCATTAAACTTATTTTTTTTAATACTTAGTAATTTCTTGAATGCACCAATAAATTCTTTTTCTAAACTTTTTAACTTTTAAATTTGCAGGTAAAATAAGTAATAAATAATTATTTTACAAAAGGATATTTTATAATAAAAATTTTTTTTTCAATTCGTTGTTTCTATCTATTTAAAATCATTTTTATATATTTAACTTATCTTTATATGCCTAATTCTTTATAATTTTTTTATTTAACCAACACTAGTTTACTGTGTTAATTCTGCAAAATTATAAGAGTTGATGAATTAAAGATTGGCTAGTTTTGAACACAATTTAAATCATTTTTTAAAGTACTTAAGGTGATCTCATTGTAGAGCATCACATATTTAAAAGGGCATCAATATTAAAAATATTTAAAACAAAAATTTGTAAACTTAACATTTTTTTAATTCATGTAGAGCGTCAAACTGCTGAAGGGAGGGATACAGGGCAAGAAGAAGATGGTGATGGAGGTGGATTGGGTGATGGAAGCAGTGGAAACAGTTATAGTGATACTGGAGGTGGAGATGGTGGCGATGGAGGTGTGTCAATAAGAGGTAATAAAAAGCACACTTTATTGATTTCTTTAATGACTACTGATTTTGTCTAAAGTATGTTTAACATATTTATTAATATGTATGATATTATATATATATATATATATATATATATATATATATATATATATATATATATATATATATACACACACACACACACACACACACACACACACACACACACACACACACACACACACACACACACACACACACACACACACACACACACACACACACACACACACACACATATTAAACATTAGTTTTAATACTTTCTTAAGGTTTAATTTGTTCAATATTTAAGAAGAACTTAAATTGGGCACATAGATGAAACAAAATACGTAATTTAATTATATGATATTTAAAACCTAATCTCAAAAAAAATTATTAAAAAATATGTGATAAAAAAGTATGCAATCAAAAAGTTTTTTTTACAAACAAAACATTGTATAAATAATGAAATATAAAAAAACATTTTAAACACACACATACTCTCTATCCAGCTTATTATGCTGAATGAAAGTCCATCCTAACTTCTTATATAGTTATTGAATAAAAAATATTTTTGTTAATTAGATAAAAATTCATAAACCAGTATCAGTTTTAATTTATTGGCATTTAAAGGTAATAATCATCAAAGAATTTAATAGTTATGACAATGCATATCTTTAGGTAAAGGTAGGTTTAGTTAAAATATACTATATAGTTCATATAATTAATTATGTAGATTTTAGATATATATAAAAGTATATATATAAAATATTAAATATGATTAATAATAATATTATTAAGATAATTTTACTGCAATTTTTACGCTAGTTAAATTTGTTATTCATTGTTAATTATTATTATATCCCAAGTTTAAGAAAATTGCAATTCTTATTATCTCTCAAGGGCTATGCATATTTTGTGTGCAATTTTCCTTTTTCATTATGAGTACTTTTTCATTATAATTACTTAAAAATTATTGGAATCGTTAAAATACATTAAAACATATTATTATTATAATATATTATAACATATGTTACAATATGGCGCAAACATAAACATTGTTAGGATCAATGAGGATTAATGCTTTTTTTTTTAAGATTCTAAATACTGACTTTCCATATTTGTACTTATACAAATTAGTTTCTTTCTAAGGCTCGCATTTGGTTACGAGTTCAAACTTCAATCGACCGAATAATTCTGATGAGCTCACTCCTACAAGTAAGATTTTTCTTTATATAATAGTTAATATATGTGTGCGTGTGTATATGTATATATATGTGTCTGTGTATATATATATATATATATATATATATATATATATATATATATATATATATATATATATATATATATATATATATATATATATATATATGTATATATATATATATATATATATATATATATATATATATATACATATATATATATATACATACACACACACACACACACACACACACACACACACACACACACACACACACACACACACACACACACACACACAAAAATAATTTATATATATCTATGTGTTTATATATATATATATATATATATATATATATATATATATATATATATATACACACACACACACACACATATATAAAAAATGCTTTTTGAGAGTACTCGTTTCATTTCTTTATTTGGTAAAATTATTTGGCTAAAATAGAAATAAAGAATCTAACCATTTATTCATATCTATATTTAAAATTAAATCATTATTTACATTATTTACGACATTTATGAATTTTCAGCAATTTAAAAAAATGCTTTAAAGCATAGTAAATAAACTAAAGAGGTTTAATCTGATGATTAGTTCTAAAGCTGACCACTGTTGTGCTACGCTCATTTGGTTTTTATTTGAATAAGCATGGTTTGGGTTCAAATTTATTAAGAGTATATTATCTATAAAAAAATAAAAAACCTGAAGCAGAAGGTATACAAAACCAAATGATACCAACATGATATTTATGTTGATTTATAGTGGTAATCTGAATCATATCTAAATATGTTAGATGGTTAGTCAGATATTTGAAATATTGTTACTAAGAATGTATGTTAGGAAAGGTAAAGGTGGTAAAGACATCTAAGGAATATGCAATGGTGATGATCAGTTTTTAAGAATTTAAGAATTTTTTCATAAAATTGAGTTTTGTTTGGCATTTGTGATTACTTTTTATAGTACAGTCATGTTTGAAATGGAAAAACTTTTAAAATTTGATTACAAATTTAATTAAACAATGGTTAGTTTATATTATATTATCAAATATTTAAAGTAGTTAGCGTTATAATAAAAATTGTAAGAAGAAAAAGTTTAAGAAAATATTGAAGGTTTTTTTTTTTTTTGATACAAGTTGAATACTGGTATAGAATGTTTAAGAAATTGTTAGAAAAGAAATATTTCAAAGTTTCAATAACCACTAATAGTTGACTTAAAAATAATGTGGTGATCATTAAAAATAAATGGCAAAAAAGTTTAGCGACTATTAAAGCTATTCAAAAAATGTAAGTTTTACTAAAAACTCATCACAATGGCACTTTTCTGCCTTTTTTAAAAAGCCTATGGGAATGCAATCATCAAAAAACAATTAGACATAACCTATGGTGGTACTTTCCTTAAGGCCATACAAGCATGGTAGACGTTAGAAAAGTTGTCAACCATTATGGGTTTTATAAGAAAAAAAAAATTGTAAATAAAGGTTTGTAAGCATCCAAACTCCAATTAATTAGATCAAAAATTGAATCAGCATTTTAATTATGAATATGATGTTTTCTACTTCTTACATAGATAGTGTTTCCGTATTCTGAATCTCCTCTTAATTTTAAAATTGTTTTAACTGCATACATATTTCTTTTTGGCATAGTTCTCAATTTTTCAATGCTTTTTGCAATGTTCCATTCAAGAACAAGTTTATCGAATGCATATTTTTCCGAGACCAATGGGATTGTAGAATTTGCTGACATCCAAATACTTTTTATTTTAATAAATATTTTTATACACATACAACTTGTACTCAAATGTGCTACTCATCTTTAATAATTGAGTATTGTGCGCGCTCCCATATCCAAAATTTTAAAAGTATGACCCACCCTAATGTACATGCATTATCACCTGGTAGGATTGAAAGAACATCTAAAAAAGCTTTATGAATTCATTAGGAAAAACTGGACAAAAATCATTACAACAGATGAAAAACTATTCCACCTAACTGTGATCAAAAATCCAATTATATTTACATGAAAATTGATTGGTGTTATTATTACATGAATGAATATCAAAAAGCACTAAGAGTACACTATTATAAATAGAAAAGTTTCTAAAAAGCTGTTGAGGTACGGGTTAGAGGTATGGGGTAGAGATATAGGTATGGGCTGAAATTTGTGCTATAAGATTAATATCTCTAACATTTATCAAAGCAGGAATTAATTCAAGTAACTATATAGAGAGTGTTTTAAAACCAACCATAAAATTTTTACCTGACCAAAAAATCAAACTTATTCATCCTGAAATGTGGAAACACTAAACTCACCAGACAATTAAAAAAACAAAAAACAAATGATATTAGTGGACTTTTTTGGCACATAAAAGAAATATGGAGAAACATTAAGAACTTATAAATAAGGCATAAATTTCCTGGTCTAAACTTTGTAAACTTATCTATAATAATAAGGTTCATTAAATTTAACATTGAAGAACATAAAAGTAAAGAATAAAAAAAATATTGCTTTTTAAAAATACTTTCATTTAATATCACATGCCTGTAAAGTGCATTTTTTCTAGTAAAAAGAGCACACTTTTTGTCAACTATTGTTTCAAAATATAAAACAAAATAAAATAAAAAAATTTTACATTTAAACACGAGAAAGGATTGTTTAGCTGAACCCATGTTTTTTGTTTTTTTTTCAAGCTCTTTGAACCCATATTATTCCTACTTTTTTGTTATTTCAAATTACAGAAAATGTTTACATTATTTAAAAACAATATATGTATTTTTTAAAAAAAAAACAATTTTTTGAGAATTATTTTTAGTTTTTTTACAAATATTTTTTTAAAGAAAATGATGCCTCAAACTGATTGTTTTAACATATAAAATAGTTATTGTAAAATAGTATTACTCTTGCATAATGTTTTCAAAACATTAGATCGTGAAAGACCTGTTGGTGGTTCTTCAAGCCAGGAGCGCCAAGTACAGTTTTCTTCATATATTCAGATGCAACAGGCTTCAGTGACTAGTACAAGTGATTCAGGAGTTACAAATCAATCAAGTTTGTCCGAGGTTTTTTTTTTTCTCAATTTTTTCCAGTTATAAAAATAACTTATAGATTTTTTTTATTGGTTTAATTGTTGGAGTATTAGGGTTATTATTTTGCAATTTACATGCTAGATTACTTGCCAGGTATAAGTCTGCTGATAGATTCTGCAATCAGTTATTAGGTTTTCAGACAATATTAGTTATTCTGCAATCAGTTATTAGGTTTTAAATATTATTAGGTATTCTACAAGTAGCGTAACTCCAAAAAAAAAATTACATAAATTGTTTACATAAATACAACTTTTTTAATTTATGATTTTAAAGAAAAACTATTTTAGTTGTAATATAATAGTAAAATTCACTGGTAGATCATATCACTGGTAGGTAAAAATTAAATTGCATTAAACAGAATATTTTTTTTGTAAACAATTTTGATTGTTGTGGTTTAATATTTGTTTAAGAATCTTTAATTAAATAATTTTTAGAAAGTGCAAGAAATGGATAGTCAAGATTCTCGTCTTTCAGCTCGTTTTTTTTTGGCTGCCAGTACACCTTTTAAAGATCAAAGTACTTTGAACTGGTTGCATCAAAATAGTTTTCACAAATCAACTCAAGAAGTAATACAGCAAGATTTTACTATGGATACACCTAGTTCTACAGTAATGGGGTATTTACATATTTTATATATATATATATATATATATATATATATATATATATATATATATATATATATATATATATATATATATATATATGTATATACATATATAGTTATATATATATATATGTATATAGTTATATATAGATGTATATAGTTATATATATATATGTATATAGTTATATATATATATTTATGTATATATATATATATATATATATATATATATATATATATATATATATATATATATATATATATATATATATATATATATATATATGTATATAGTTATATGTATATGTGTATAGTTAAATATATATTTATATATACAAATATATAGTTATCTACTATGGCATATATAAACGTACATTTAACAACTTTTTTTGCTTACTTTTTTTACTTACTTTTTTGCTTTTTTTTCTGTTTTATTTTTTTGGAAAGAAAAAAAAAGGTGAAATAAATTATTGCTGTCCCAATCCAAACCTTTTGTCAATCTAGCAGTATTCTTTTCATGTTTTCCTTATTTAGTCAGTCAATGTATGTACTGATGCTCTCGGCATTCCTCTATTTTAATATGATGTCAGACTGCTCACCAAGGCATAATATGTATACATTTATATATATATATATATATATATATATATATATATATATATATATATATATATATATATATATATATATATATATATATATATATATATATATAGGGGCTATTCTAGGAAAGAAATTTGGGCAGCGGTAACCCCGTCCTGGCGAAATATAGTGGTAATATTGCTGTAAATTGACGTTTTTTTTGCGAAAAAACAATATTTGTTGTAAAAAACATTTAAAAAAATATAAAAAGGTCCTCAATTTTTAATTTGGACAGTGCCCAAATACGGTCGGCGTTGTCGAAAATGGTCTGATCTATGATATATATATATATATATGTATTACAATAAATATATATATATCATAAATCAACATTAATCTCTACAAAGAAAAATCTTTTTTTTTTGTAGAGAAGAATGTCCATCATAATGATTACAATGCCCATTATCTTGATTGCATCATCATAATTACAATTTTCTATATCTTGATTACATCATGACTACAACATCCATTACCTTAATGTCTTTTTCTGTCTTGTAGAGATTAATGCCCATCATCTTTGAAGTTACGAATGGCTTGTATTTCTTGCCACATCTGAAAGTTGCTTGCTAAATCATAAATTTCTTTCATACCTAAATTTGGTGGAAATCAATTGACAAAACTAAACAAAAAAATCTTTAATGCAAAAAAATGTTAAGACTTTTAAATATTGAACAACAAATGAAAGCAATGTATAAAAAGGAAAAGCAAAAAACCTGTTAACCTCTACAACATGAAATCACTTCTGGTGATCAATGGTGAAAAATATTTTTTATGTGCATGGAATTTTTGGATACTACTCAAACTAAAAAACATGCTTAACAAAACAAGTGTTTGCTATATAGCAAAATTTCTGAAAATGTCATTGTGTATATTTGTATCTCACAGTGATATGTTTTGTGCTTCCAGAGCCAATGCTTTATTTTGGTCAGGTTTAGTAAGTTCTCATTGTTTTAAAGATTTTTTAATTGGAATGGATGAATGTCCATTATGTTATAAGATATAACAAGAATAAGAAATTGAATCCATTAAATAATTCACAAGCATAGTCAATTTAGAACTTATAGGACATTCAGTTTGAGGGATGTTGGCATGTTTCAACAGAGCAAGTCTTGATCGATTGCATCAAAAAAAAGCTAAATGATGTTGATTTTAGTTTTTACAGTTGGTTGGGGTCAAAAATGTTTAATCAAATACAAATACAACTGCAAATACATTAATTTACAAATACAAATACATGTTTGACCCCAACCCAGGTTGCTTATAAAAGGTCTTAAATCAAATATTATGATACTAAAGTTTTTATTTTGTTTGATAGTTATGCATAATATTACCTATTTTAGCTGTAGTTGTTTTGTTTGATAATTATGATAATTATGCATCACCTGTTATTATAATTAGTATTCTAAATGAAGTTTTGTTATTAGTTAATATTATTTCTATAAATTTTTGTTTTATAATATTTATTTTGTTTTAAATATTTATAATTGCTCATTTATTTGTTTAATAAACTTTTTTATAACTATTAAATTTCTTTTTTATATGCATATATATTTTTAATAAAAATATTTTTATTATAATTCTTAGAAAACTTCGACAGTTGCATGGAGAAGCACCAGACTGGGTAAAATATTCTATGTTACTGCCCATAAATATATACTGCCTACCTCAACTCTCATTCGATGTATCTACTAAGCCCCCCCCCCCATCCCCTCCAGATGACATGATGACATTATTAGTAAAATGTTTAATCTATATATTAGGATAGGAAATATAACAATCTAGTTAAAAAATACTACGGTGAATTTTCGGGTTGCTTTAAATATAAAGTTTCTAGTTTCCAAAAAAAAAATTCAATAATTATTTCTATGGTTGGTTACAGTTGGTTCATATATATATATATATATATATATATATATATATATATATATATATATATATATATATATATATATATATATATATATATATATATATATATATATATATATATATAAATTATAAATTTCATTTAGACCTTTAACTCAACAACTATGATGGCAACAAAATTAAATCAAAGCAGTGGGAATGAACAATCTGAAAATGATCAAACTATTACTAATAAAAATCTTTATCCAGGTTTTTTTAAACTTGTTTACTCAGTACTAAAATGCTAAAATGGACATTTTAGCATTTTATTTCATAGACCTAAAGAACAGTTTAAAACTGTCAATTTAAAACCTTTATTATTTTTTAAAGATGCTGCCAATGCTTCCAAGTTCTTAAAATATTCTATCGAGAAGTCAAATAATCCATTTGAAGCAGCACGCTCAAAGGTTATGAAGAATCCGTTTGAAAGTATGTCTGAAAATGATAATGAACAAGACCTGGGTATATTACAATATATATATATGTTTTATTTTATATTACTAATTTTAATAATTTTATATTGGCACTCAAAATAAGAAGTAATGATCAATGTTGATTGTTTAAAACAAACAGTAATTAAAAAGAAAAGTAGATTGAAGATTTTTTTTTCGTCAAATTTTTGCTGTATATTATATTTTTGCAATAATTGCTGTTTGTTAACCTTTTTTGTCAAATCTAGCTGTTTGTTAACTTTTTTCTTCACTTTGTTATTCTGAGTGCTATTAGTATATATTTTTTAATTTTGTTCAAGACGTTATTTCAGGATTCTTTATTAAATAAAATAATTAAACATAGGTAGTTCATTTACAAGTGAAGAATTTCATAATAATCAAGGTAAAAGTTATTATAATTTGTTTTGTTTTATTTTGATACAGTTTGTATTGAAATTTTTTTTTCAATTTAAAACAATTTTTGGTGTAATACTTTTAAAATACATTTAATATTTATAATACCATATAATAGATATATAAAAATAGTGTATATAACATGAGACATACATGGGTGTTTATATATGGTAGTGTACAAGGTGTGTTCATAAAATACCCGCAATTTTCGTTTTTTCAAAAAAATGTTTTTTTATTAGCCTACATTAATGTTGGCTCCTTCAAAGTAGTCCTCATTTGATACTATGCACTTGTGACAGCACTTCTGCCAATGCTTGAAACTCTTCTCAAACTTGATCTTTGAGATCAAATCTTTTCTTGTGAAACAACAACCTTTTAAGGTTTCCTTCATTTTTGGAAATAAGAAAAAGTCACGTGGAGCCATATCTGGTGAATATGGAGGTTGGGGCATGACTACGGTGTTGTTTTTGTCCAAAAAATTACGAACAAGCAACGGGGAGTGAGCAGATGCAATATCATGGTGCAAAAGCCATGAATTGTTTTGCCATAAATTGGGGCGTTTTTTTCGAATTGTTTCACGTAAGCGCCGCATAACCTAAAGGTATTACTCCTTATTAACAGTATGATCTTGTGGTAGGAAATCATGATGAACTACGCAATTGTAATTAAAGAAAACAGTAAGCAAAACCTTAACATTTATCACTTGAAGTGCTTTTTTCGGTCTTGGTGATTCAGGGTGCTTCCATTGCGACAATTGTGCTTGGGTTTCGATGCCATAATGATACACCCATGTTTCATCACCAGTTATGGTGCTTTGAAGCAAACTTGGATTGTCGTTGATGTCATTTAGCAGCTCCTGAGCGATGTTCATGCAATCGTTTCATGTCCAAAACATTTGAAAAAATGTTATGACATGAGCCAATTGATATACCATTGATGAATGGTAACATTTCTGCTATGTCTTTAACTTGATTTCTTTTATCCTTCATCACTGATCTCTCATGGATTGATAATGTAGTGGATTATCCATCACTACAGATTTTTTATAGAAATCATATATACAATCTATTGCAAGTTAGCATCTGCTAAGGTTGCCTCTTTTTAATACGCTCACTATTTTCTTACTCCTGGTTTCACTGGTCTCTACTCTTTTTGTCCTTCTGTGTTCCTGTAACAGTATTTGATGTCCTTGCATTGAAAACTGTTGTCATATTGGGCTCATATTGTTCTTGTTTTAAACTCTTTTCTTTTAGACAAGGTCTAATATTGTATTGTAAAAGTTGTTGGATTTTTTTTCTCATTAGCAATTCATTTTTCCTTTTAGTTAATTCCCAACTTAAATAATGGTTGCTTCCAGCCTTTTTAGGAATTTATTTAAATAATAAATTTATTTAAATAAATTCTGTGGCGCAGTGGTTAGAGTTCTGGCTCAAAACCCAGAGGTCCGAGGTTCGACGCCAGCTTTAGCTCAATAAGCGACGTTGGTAAGGAAAGAGGCGTGAACTTAGTTAAAAGTTAAATGCTCTTCCGCGGTGCTGGGTGATAAGACCGTAAGGACTTCTGGGAGCATCTAAATATCCTATAAAAGAAAAAAAAAAAGATAAAAAAACTTATAAGACATGTGACATATGTGGAAGGTAATAATAAAAAATGTAATGTGTGGAGGGTAATAATAAGACATGTGATATATGCAGATGGTAATAATGAGACAAATGACATGCGGGTGATAATGAGATATTGAACAAGTTTGAAAAACATGATTTTTAGTGGTTTTTCACTCAACATGTAAATGACCATTCAACAATTCATTTAATACAGACAAGAAGAAAGTAATGCCTATTGTCCAATGAAATAACAAAAAAACAATATGCAAAGTTATGTAAAAATGCGTACATACATTGTTTCTTCTTTGAAACTATTATTTTTAGAAATTTTGGACAATATAAAACTATTATACATACTAATGGTACACACTAATTGTGTGCTAATTATTATCAATAATTAGCACACACTATCATTACTAATTTAAACAATTCTTGATTATTTGCAGGGCAAGTTTTGTATGTACTTACCTAGAAATGAGCAAACACGACATTGACTTTTTAGGCATTTTTTGCAAACTAGAAGTTTGGGCCTAGCAGCCTAATGTCAAATTTTATATTTAATAAGTTAAGATTAAATTATGCTTTGTTTTTTTGTTGTTGTTTTTTTTTTGGTTAAAAATGGTTTTTATACATTTTTAATACATTGTGTTCTGTAAACACTCACTTCAAAAACACTCCTTTCTTGAAGTTTGTTCTTTGCTATATTAACATCTACCTTTTAAAGATTAACTTTTAAAATATGTATGGTCTTATAGTAATGAATATTAAAAAAAAAATTAAAAGTAAAAACAGGTATTGGGAGTTTTTTTAAATTTTATATTTCCTTTTGTTTTGGTTTTAGTGCATATTTTAGGTTGATGTCTTTATTATTTAAACATATAAATAGTTTATGTATAGTTATCAATTTTAGACTTTTAATACATGTTTTTTCTTTATTTCTATTTTAAATAAGTTTTTTTTTTATTTCTTTCACCTTGTCATATAATTTTTAGTTTCTTTCACAAAATTTTTTAAAAGTTTCAAAATGTTTAGTGTTATTCAAACATTTGAAATAGTAATTTAAAAAAATATTTTAAAAAAATATAAAATTTAAAATATACATACACAAAATTTTAAAGTAGAAGTAATAATAAAATAGTTAAGTTAGTTGTTTATAAAACTGTTTTTAGATTTGGAGGAATTACTCATGGAAGATGAAAGGATAGTTGCACAAAATAATAATTCTATATACAAGGTTTTGTTAATCATAAGTTTTTCATTCTTTATTTGTTTTTTCAATCCTAAGTATTCTTAATTCAAATTAATATTCTCCCTAAATTAATATTCTCCTTAAATTAATATTCTCCCTAAACTAATATTCTCTCTAAATTAATATTCTCCCTAAATTCTAAAATCTTAAATTCATCTCAATCTTTAAAAATTCTTTGTTATAAACATTTTCTTTCTTATTAAGTGTTCTTTCTTATAAACTTTCCATGTAACTCTTAACTTAAATAGTGATTATCTGCAATTTTGTTTGGAGAGATTATACCAATATAAAAAAAATTAAGGATAATAATCTAGTAATATCTTCATTTGGAATTAAATTAATATATTGGAGTATAATAGCATAAGCTATTTTAACTCCAATAAAATATTTCATATTTTTCAATGTTTCTTATTTTATTATGCAAGGAGTCAGAGAAAAGTGAAGTGGATTGGTCAACGAATTCTGGATTGCTTGTTTCTTCATCTGAGTATATTGGAAGAGTTAGTAACTATTTTAAAGTCAAGTCTAATGAGTTAGGAAACCTTTCAAAGACTGATGGTCCCAGGGTAATGTTGCACTTTAAACATTTTAAGTATTTATGTTAAAAACTTATCTTAACTTCAAGTTTTTAATTTTTAATTAAAAAATTTTTGTTGGGGAGTTTCTTTACTTCAGACAAAGAAACCCCCTAACTTTTTTTTTTTGACTGTTGTCAATAATCAATAAACAAAGTAAATAAATTTTTGATTTGAATAATTATTATAAGTATGGAATAATATAGTAAATATAAAATAGTAATAAAATTTTTTAATTAATTATAACTATAAATTTAATTAATTATAATTATAAATATATATTAATTATAACACAGGCCAACAAAAAATTTTTTTTGTTGTTGCCTAGCAAACTATATTTTTTGTATAGCATTTCTCATTTCGATTTCAAATCCCATTTTTTACCATCATGTTAAGTTGTGAAGATATTTGGATTTAAGGTGGTAGACCACTAATAAAAAAAAATCCTTCAAAAACTACATTTTAGAAATTATTTTTATATAAGTTGATTAAAATTTACATTTTAATGACAATTTTTTTTTTTTTGATTATTAAATGGCTTGATAAATTTGGTCCTGAAAACCCCAAAATAGAGTTATTTCGTTGCGGTGAATATCTCAAAAACTATGTATGGTATCAACTTGAAATTTTTCAGACTTGCTTTTAATATAATGAAAAAGATCCTGTACCAAAACAAAAGAAAAACATTAAACTGTTTTTTTTAAATAAAAAAACACTTCAAAAACAAAAAAGGGGCATTTTTGACCATATTTGGACTTTAATATATTTTTATCAAGTTATCATAATGCAATAAAAGTGTAGGGGACATCCATAATAACTAAAGGAACAACTCCTGAAAATTTTATGAAAATCGGTTAAGAGAATCAAGAGATAATTACCACAAAGTCGTGAATTTTAAAGAACTGAGAAAAACACATTTAAACAAAAAAAAACATGTAACACTTCAAATAAAAATTTAAAAATATGAAAAAAAACCTATTGACAAATATTATCTTATTATAAACGTTTTGTGTAGTAAAACTAACGCAAAATTAAAATAAATTATGTTTAAAAAAAGTGATAATATTAATAAACAGTACTATTATTAAAGTAGTATTTCAGTTTGAAAAAAAAAGTTTTTCTTTTGATTTGCGATTTAGTTTCAATTTTAACTCTTATCAACTTAATTAAATATTTGTTTATAGTAAATAAATAAAAAGTAAATATAGACTAAAATTCTCCTGTACCATAAACTCTCTTCTTCCTCATCTTTGTCTAAAAATCCCTTACGAATACTTCATAACTGCTTTCGCCTGCTTTTTTTCTTTTTCATTACATTTTTTTTCCATATTTTTAACTCTTTTCAAATCAGACAATGCCAAAAAACTTAAAGAATAATGCCCTGGTTTTAAATAAAGTTTTTCAAAAACTCTATTGATACCATTAAATCCATCATTAAAATTAATGATTGCAGAACAGCAACCTAAATTTAATACATCAATTTCAACAAAAACATCTTTTGGACAATGTTTCCAAACTAAGCATTTAAAGACTCGTTATTTTGTGTTGATCCATGTAGACATCTTGAAAGAAGATCTTCAGACATTAAATCATTAAATATTGGTTTTATAAATGTTTTTATAGGTAAACCTGGTTTTTCTTTATAGTCTTTATTTTGGAGTTTTAATCTTTGGTACTTACACCATGAATCTTTGGTTTTCGGACAAAGAATATGCCTTGCATCAGATGAATCTGCTACACATGAGTGATGTAAAACTGCTAGAATATTTTTACGCATCTGATAAAGATTATTAATGTTTTGGCGAATAGCAATGCCGTAATAATTTTGAATTTTGTTAATTTCCTTTTCAGTCAGCCTACCTTTGCCACCAAGTGACTTTTTATCTTCATCATCATTTTTGTTGGTACATTTTTTCAAGTTTCACAGTCTAGTGCCCATATGTTTTCGGACATGACCTACACATTCACCTTTTTTAACTGTCTGTCCTGGTTAGGGATTAGCTGCAAGTATGGCTGGATACGTGGAAGAATCACTATCACCAATGTATCGAACATATCTTAATTTTCTTGCCTCAATAGAGGACTGAAAACATTCAACAATACCCTTTGCCTCCATTGATCCAGATGATCCTTTGTGATAAATTGAGCAGACATGATTATCTTTAAACATCATAGATTTTGAAGAACCTTTGTATGCATTCCAATACTCACAAGATTTGCACGTCTTAGAAAGTATGCGATAATCTTCTACATTTTCCATTTGTTTTGCTAATTATAGTAACTAATCCATTGAGTGATGAGTATCCTCTCTTTTGCCAAGCTCCGTCCTCTGAAATGTCCTTGTCGATTACAATATGGTCATCATATTTTTTTTTCAAACTTATTATTCGTACTTCTTTAGCTGCATCATTCATTCTCGCTTCGGCAATTGTAAGAGTTGGCAATTTCTTCGTTTAACGAGTTAAAAGAAAATTTGTTCATAGGATCAGGCATATTCATTAAACCACAGAATTTTTTTAATACTAGAGTATCCTTTACCTATTTCTCGAAAAGCTAATATTATTCTTAAATTAACATCAAAAGTTTTCGGACCGGCTTTTACTGGTTTGCTTTTAGTTTTACTAGAATAAAACTTTTGCTCCCATTGGCAAGATGCACATGAAATAAATATACAGTGTGATAAACCTTTTTTAAGTTTAGCATCATGGTTAAAATTAACATTTGCAGAACATTTTGGACAGCAGCCTATGGCAGTAATTATTTCTTCTAAAATGTTAGTGTTCATAAAAATATAGCAGTCATTGGACTGATCATCATTAGCAGAAATATTATTTTTATTTACAAAATCATTATTTACAATATCGACGGAAGATTTACTACTGCAACAGGATGACAATATCTTCATTTTTTTTGCAGAGCTACATTTGAATTGTAATTCTTCTAAATTAGATAGATTTTCTTCAGCTACAACATTTGATGATTTATGTTGGTTTCCTCTGAAGAGTCTACGTTTCTTGCTATACCTTATTTTTTTTCTTTTATCTTTATTTCCCTTTATTTTACTTATTATTTAACCAAAGTATAGAAGACAGAAAATTAGCCGAAGAAAATTGTGGTTGTTGTAAAGTAATTAGACATTTACTGAAGAAATCCGTTAAAAACCATGTAACACACTGCACCAAAAGCATTTAATAATAAACAAAAAGTAGTTTTAGAGTAGCAGTCACCACAAATGAAGTTTTTTTGTCTTAATTTTTATGCTATTTTGTGGGATAACTTCCTTTTTAGCTACATAGCAACGGAATAAACAATCCATTGCTACGGACAATTTTATGAAAATGCATAAACCGCATTATTAAAAACTGATTTTTAATAGGGTTAGCTTTATTTTTATATAAAACTAATATGAAATTCGTAATCTACGATAATTATATTACTTCAAAACTTTAAAATTGAAAAAATGATTTTTTCGATTTTTAATAGTGGTCTACCACCTTAAATCATTAGCATTTGTGGTAAAATCCCTAATATTGTCAACAACAAAAATTCAAAATTATGTCAACCTAAGTCTCAAAAAAACCTATTTTTACAAAGTTTTTAAAAATAATACTTGTTTGTATGAAAACTTTATATATAAAAAAACATTTCGGTAAAATGTTTTAAGAGTTTTGTTTTAAGAGTCTTCAGCGTTATTTCACAATTTCATTCAGTATTTCACAACACATTTTTAATAAATTTTAGGTAAAAATATCTTTTCTAAAATTTGATGCATATAGAAAGCAATTGCAATGAAAACTGCCCGAGACATAATTCATCAAAGTAGGTATAAAAAATAATAAAATCGACTGATTTTGTAAAATTCGCATTTAGTATAGTACCATGTTTGTTTAATGTTAATTGCTTATTCTTATTTGTTTAGTTTGTATTTCATACCAGTCAAAATGAATGTTTTGAACAATATTTTAGCAGAAATGAATGCTAATGATTTCAACAAATAATCTACAATATTTAGTTAATTTAAAACTAGCCTTGTGTTGACTTGTGTATAAATCACACTGGGTCAAGTCACCTACTCATAGTTAGGTCTATTGAGAGACCCGATAGTTCGACTGGCATAATGCGAGTGTTAAAAACTGGCATTATGTTGTGAGCCTCTAAACGCGATTGTATAAAACCATCGCAAGCCAATTGTCCACAAAGAGCCAGCAATGCCTTTGTAACAATCTTTACACACCGATATTTAGAATATCAAGAATACTATTATGGTATAATATTCAAAATATATAGAATACTATTCTGGTTAGGACTAAAAATATTATTTCATTAATTTTCTTCCAAATAATAATGTAAGTAAAGAGTTGATATTAAACAGAATATTTAGTTTCAGATCTTTGAAAAACAAATAAGATTAAACAACGAAGCATTTGAACAAAGACATTGTATTACTGAATGTGTGTTTAGCAAAATTGGTTTATTTTTATTGATTTTATGCCTACTTTGATGAATTATGTCTTAGGCAGTTTTCATTACAATGGCTTTTGGTTTGTAACTGTAGAATCTCCAGGATCAATTCTACCATATCCTGCATTATTATTTGGATGTCTCATGTACATCCGCTCAAACATCGCACAAAATGGAAACATGCAAATTTGTTGTGCTGACCCCCTTAACTCAAAGCTTACTGAGGATCCTCAAGTTCTATCACAATCCCACTGAAACTTTTACACATTACTTTTAATATGTCAGACAACTTTTCCTCACTATTATATATTTTTACAAAGATAAAAAAAAATTCACTGCACCTTATTGTGTAAGTATTCATAAATAAGTCCATAATATATATATATATATATATATATATAATTTTTATAAATTTTTATTTTTTCAGCCAAAATTTTCTGATGACAGCCACATAATAAAGACTCCGCCATCATTAGATCCATTGCCATTATTAAAACCAAAGTACTCTTTTGATAAAGATAAAACATTTTCAGTTGAGAGGGTTACTAACCAAATTTCTAATCAGGAAAATTCTGGACTTTTATCAAAGTGTGAAACACCTAAATCGCATTACACTCTGAACAAGCAAAGTTGTGATACCATGCTACAGAAGCAAAAGATAGCAAATGAGCCAATCAAAACATGTTCTAATCAAAGTCTCAATAAATTTCCAGAAGATTTTCAGGCTTTCGTTCCAAAAACTAAAAATGAAGCGAGTAGCTTGTTTAATGACATTCAAGAACGAAGAGTAAGTGTGCTAGGTTTATCAAATAGTCAAATTCTTGAACTTGCAAATTGCATAGCGACTATGACTGGGATTAATTTAAGTCTTGTTTATAAAGTACTCAATATTCTGTCAAAGGAAACAAAGTTAACAGAATCCATGGAAAATCTTCTGAAAACTGATGTAGAAAAAAGTAAACAGATACAAAAAACAACATCTGCAAGCAGTTGTGTCAACAGTGTTTCAAATACATCACCGATATCAAATGCATCATCTGTTTTAAATACATCACCTGAATTGAAATCATTAGTGATGCCATTAGGACCAGGGCAACATTCATGGGCTAATGCATCTGATGTATTACAAAACTCTGCTGATCTAAGACGTATTATTAGTTATCCCAATGAGGGAAGATTTCATAGTACCCAACTTGAAGTTGGAAACATTCAAAATCCTTCTTACAAAAATTACCCTTTAACAAATTATTCATCGCAAGATAATAGTTATTTTCCAAAACAACCAGAGTTAGGACTTAAAAGCAAATCAAGTTTTTTTTCTCAAAATCCTGTTTCACTTCCTGAAAGTTTAAGAATTAATGAACTTCATTTACTTCATCAGCGGGAGAAACTGTTTGAAGCTCATCCGATCTCTACAGTAAAAACAAACAGTTTATCCGAATTTTACTCAGAAAGCTTGCAATCAGCAACTGATATAAGAAGACATCATTCGACTGAGTATTTAAAAAAGCAGCAATTATCTGAGAGTGTCATTTTTCCTTCTGAAGTAAACTTTGAAGTTATTTGCGTGGGTATTGCTCAAAGTAAAGTTTTTCAATTGCATAATTCAAACAATTTCTGGTTGCAATGTCAAATTCATTCTGTGTTACTTGTTCATAATGGAAAAGAGGTATTTTTTTGAATGTTGTGATATGATACATATTTTTTTGTCAAGTTTGATTTTAAAAAATGATAATTTTTTCAGGTTGATAAAGTTTCTGAGAAACCATTTAAATTTCCCCCAAAAATCCAGCTAGAGCCACACGCTTCAGAGGATCTAAAGATGAAATTTTATGCCTTTCATCCGGGATCCTATGTTATGAAAATTGAAGTTCTCGTTGCACCACTAACAGCAGAACATGCTCCTTTACGTTGGACACGTGTAGGAGGTCTAATGGATGTAACAGCTGTTGCTGAGTCACCTGATATAGAAGTTTTATTAAGTGAAAAAAAATTTATTGATTTTGGACTTTTAGGATATGGTGCCAATACCACACAAAGTTTGTGCATTTTAAATAAAGGACGAGCTGATGTACCACTTCAATTATGCATAGCTTCTGTTAGTATTTTGAGATTTTTGTTTAATATTTTTTTTTTTTTTTGATAATTTAAAAAGTTAAAAAATTTTGATAAATTAGAAAGTCAGACAAATTAAATTTAACTAATGTTTAATAATAGTAATAACCTAAATAATAGTAATAGTATAAATAACAATAATATTAATAAAAATAATGATAATAATAATATTATTATATTTAAAATAAAATATGTATTATTTTTTCAAAATAACACTACACTGGCATAGATATGTTTCTTCTTCTACACTGGCATAAACTTGTTTCTCCACACAGCGGCCTTGGTCATCAAGGTTCGTGTTTCAGAGTTATAGAGTTGAGAGAGGGTTATAACCACTATTAAGTAGCCTCCTCATCTGTAGTGGCCTTCTCGGCCTTGAGGAGGTGAATAACAAAAAAAAAAAAAATGCCATTACATTTAGAGCCCAAATAAATTAATCATAAAAATGTTTGAAGTAGTTGTAAATATAAAAAGCTATTTTTTCTAGAAAGAAAAGAAAGAAAAAATAAGTTCTTTTTCATTTATCAAGGAAGTTTATAATATACCTTAATAACACCAAAAAGATTTGTTATGAAAATGTTTTGGTGATTAAATTAATGTAGAATTTTAAATATTTTAAAATTTTTTGCTACAAGCAGGTAAAATCAGATGTTTAAAGTTTTGGTCAATATTTTATTAAAAGAGATGCATTTTAAGAAAATACAAAAAATTGCATCAAAGAAATGTTAATCCTAAGTGAAATAAGGAAAGAACTAAGAAAATTGATAGGATGATAAAATAAGTTAAAATACGTTGAACAGATGTTCATAACAGAAAAAGTTGTAACAAAAGTAATAATAGTTCATAGGCAGTAAGCATGCTATAAAAACTCAAAACTTATAATCCCTTGAAGAGGTTGTTGCTCTCCTCTTAGGATTATCATTGGACTCAAATCAAATGAGCTAAAACCTAGTTGCTGCAGACATTTTAAAGGTAATTGAAAATTTTGTCAAAATTTTTTTTACCAAGTAACTCTCAAACTTTTTTAGTTGGTTAAGTTTTCCAATTTTTCTTTTCTGTTTTGTCTTTTCTATATATATATATATATATATATATATATATATATATATATATATATATATATATATATATATATATATATATATATATATATATATATATATATATATATATATATATATATATATATAAATATATCTTTAATTTTCTAGCCTTTATTTATTTGTACAATACAATTGCATTTTAAACTGAAATATCTGATAGTAAAATACTTTTTTATATTTTTCTTGTGGTTGAGTAGTCATGTAGTCATGAATTAATGTTTTGACTGAGTAGTCATGAATTATTGTTGTGGCTGAGTAGTCATGAATTACTGTTGTGGTTGAGTCATGAATTATTGTTTTCTTTGTTTTTATAAATAGATAAAAAAAATGTCTTTTTATTTTATGATCATTAATTTTTCTCTCTGAAACTCGGTTGTTTCTCTTTTTTTTGTTTTTTGTTTTTAGGAAATGTTCTATACCTAACTTTATAATTGATAACTTATATCGAAGGAATAACCTATACAAAGACATAGATAAATCCTTGTATTTAACATTTATTTGTGTATCTTATCTTGTATATATTATACTATTATAAATAACCAGACTTTGACTTGCATAGACCTGCTTTGACTCTAAATAGTCTTATTTTTAATGGAATGTTGACCTCACTCTTTTAAGTAGGTTAATGACCTAACTTCAATGCTCTTCATGCACCTTTAGATTTTCATTTGTCTTATGAGATTTTCATGTTCCTTTATTGTTGCAAAAGTTCTTTTTAGATATTGTTTATAGGATTTGAAGAAAAATTGCATTTTTCTTGCATGCTTTGTCAAATGTCAGTTGAGTGTGTACAAAATTGCTAGCAAAGCACTTATGCCTGACATAGGAACATATGTTAAGGGATTTTTATTTTTGATTTAGTTCAATTTTCTAAAGTATTTAATTATTTAAGTTTATTTTACTTGTTTGTTAGTTTATCATATTTAAAGTTAATTTGAATATTAATTCTAATTAAATAGTTTCTTTGATGTAATTAAAGATACCATTGAATGTATTGTATACAAAGCTATCAATGGAAGTATTGTGTATAAAGATACCAGTAATATATTGTATACACAGCTATCATTTGAAATATTGTGTATAAAGATACCAATAATATATTTTATACAAAGATACCATTGAATATATTGTAAACAAAGATACCATTAAATAGGGCACAGCTTCATCAAAATATTTTGCATTTGGAATGACTAAAGCAGAGAGTTATCCCCAAAATTTTCATTCAATTGTAGCATTTGGACAGAAACAACCTGGTATTGCTTTAACACCAGCAGTAGTGACTCTGAGGTTTACTGCTCCTGAAGTATCAAAACAATGTTAGTTGTTTATTTATTTCTATAGTAATTAGAATTTTTTATCTTTTGGTAAGTTGTTATTTTGTTTATAAATTGTTTATGATTTTTTAAATACTAAATAACTTTTAATATAAATATATAAAATACACATATAAATAATATTTATATGTGTATTTTAGTATAAATATATAAAATACACATATAAATATTAAATTTGTTTATAAATTGTTTATGATTTTTTAAATACACGTATAAATATTAAATAACTTTTAATTTTCGTTACCTTTTTTTTCAACTTTTTAACTTTTTTTTCAGCTTTAGGGTGTGAAGAAATCTCTTGCCAAATTGACATACAAACTGAAACAGAACCTGTCATTCCTATAACCAGTATAACAATGAAAGCTAAAGTTGGTAAACCAAGGCTTCATTCATTAAAGACACTGCAGGTGTTTTTACTTACTGTTTGAATAAGTTTTTTTTAAACATTTTTAAAATTATTATTTACCAGTTTCATTTCTCTACAACATTTTATTGTTGTTACATGTATGTCTGCCAGCCGCAGAGGTACTATATGCACACACAAGTTACTTAGCAAGATATCGTCATGTATACAGTTTCATGTATAGCACAGCATGATGTCATGTATAGTGGCTCAACAATTAACAAAGCTTTAAAAAATATTATAATTTAGGAAAGCAAAACAAGGTTACTGATTTTTCTTTATTTAAAGTTGATAAAAATAGAAGAAAGAGAAAGTATTTTGTATAATAATTATAAGAAATGAATGACTTAACAAACTATACAAATGAATGAATAAATAAATTCTGAATGAATGAATCTGAATAAGTTTTTTTCACCTTTAACACTTACTTGTCACTGCATTTTTTGTTTTTGTTTTTGTTTTGTTTTGTTTAATTAAGCGTGCATCAATGTTTGGTAATCACATTTTTTTGTATTTTGTATGTATCTTTGTTGTGACAACCCATCTCAAGGCCACTGCAAGCAGTAACAAGTTAACTATTGTTTAACAGTGTCACTAAGTTACAAGAGTTTATAAGTACTTTACCTTGATCAAGAAATTGTTGACTCTTTTTTATTGAAATGCTTCCATTAAAAAAATGTATAAAGAAAAATAAGTTGTGAAGCTAAATAAAAGGTAGCTATGGTAATAAATATACTCAATAGAAAGTTAAAATTGTAAAAATTAGAGCATTAATAATAATGTTATATCGAGGTACAACAATTACTGACCATAATTAAAAGCATAATCAGAAAATATTAGTAAAAAAAGTTATGATGCTTATCTACTTATGAAGTTCTTAAAGCTAAAATGATGATCCTTGTGAAAGCTCTATGACCATTACTGATACCACGGCTGAAATAAAATTACAATCTCTGCTTGATAACACTTCCAGAAGACTGGTACAGAGAACTAACTTAGCAGATGGTGTGGTAAATCTGAAAATTTATTTCAAATGGGGTTTTGATGTCAACACTAGGCAGAGTGAATATAATAGTGATGTATTGATCTATTGATATATCAATAAGTTTTTTTGTTGTTAACAAAAAACATATCAATAAATTAACAACTCTTAATGACTCTTTTTCTTTAAAAGTGACAAAATCAAGTTTATGTAAAAACCATTAAATTTAATTGAGGAAACTAATTACATTTTATCATTTTTTTAAAAACCATAAAAGCGCAACTTTATAGACTAGAAAGTATTGTATTTTTTTAATAAAAATAAAAACATTCCGAATGTTTTTATTTTTTTATTGTTTACATACATGACTGACAAATAGGTTGAACATGCATGGAGTGCTGCTACATTGACTGATAAATAGGTTGAACATGTGAAGAGTGCTGCTACATCGACTAAGTATTTTGGTTGGGGCAGGCATCTATCAATTAAAAAAAAATTTTTTTGTAACTTTTTCTGGTCTTCTAAATTAATTTTACAAAAAAACAACAGCATAAAGTTTATATTTTATGGTGAAAAACAAAGACAACCAAGCAAGAGTATATATACATGTTGTTAATTGATGAAAAAAAGTAAATCATTAAAGTTTCAAAGCATTATTCCAATATTATGTAACAGCTCAATTAAGTTTACTTTTCAATGGGGTCCTAAAATTAAAAAAAAAAAGTTCCTTAAAAGTAGGTCAACCTGGTACTCAAAAGAAGCAAAATAATATATAAATTTCAAAAATAATACCTGTTTTATAAAAAATAAATAAAAAAAAACTTGTCAAAACGTACTTTTTTTATTTCTAGTTAAAAAAACCCATAGTTTTTGTGCAATTATATCTAAAATAATAATTGTAGTATGAAATTATCTTTTTTTTTTGAAATTTTTATGTAATTTTGCTACTTTTAAGACCCAACATGACATACTTTTGATGACTTTTATGACTGGATTTGGACAGATGAAAGTAAAACTAATATGTTTGGATCGGATGGTATAAGATATATTTGGTGAAAGCCTAATTCACCATTAAGTGCTTGAGATTTTACACCAACTTTTAAATATGGCGGAGGAAAACTCTTGTTTTGGGGATGTTTCTGTGCTCGTGGAGTCGGTGAATTAGTGAAAATTAATGGAATAATGAATGCTGATGACTATATCAACATATTAAAGGTCAGATATTTCAAGTCCCTTTGAAAATGGGGCAGAACTGTACGTAACATGATGTTCATGCAAGACAACAACCCCAAGCATAAGGCTGATAAGACCATTAAATTCCTTCACAAGAAGAAATTGAAAGTCGTTGACTGGCCAGCACAAAGCCCTGATCTTAACCCATTCGAAAATTTATGGGCAATAGTTAAACAAAGGGTCTACAACTTTCCTACTCCTCCTAAGAATAAGGATGAGTACAAGAGGTTTGGTACTCAATTACACCCGAGGAATGCTGCAGATTGGTTGCTAGTGTTCCTGAAAGAAATCAGGCTGTAATTAAATCTAAGGGAGGATACACTCGATATTAATTTACTACAATATTTTATTGACTGGAGCTGAAAATAATTTTATGAAGAAAAATAAATATGAATAAGATGAAAATGTTCTTTTTATTATTTGTGTTGCTTTGTTGACTTGAATAAAAATGTGTTTTGAAAATAATAAATTTAAATTCTGGTTATTGAATACGTGAACACCTAAATCCCAGTTGCAATTTGTGGGTTTAATGTTTACTCATATTTTGTTTTGAATCATATTATAAGTATGGAATTTAGTTTTGTATCTCAGAATATTTTCAAGAGAATGGAAAATTTTGGTATGGTCAGCAAAATAAGCAGCTTTTGATTTGATGATTTCAGAGATTTAATTGATATATTTGATATATCAAGTATTGATCAAGATATAATTGATATAATTGATTTAATTGATATAATTGATGTACATAATAAGAAGCAGCGCTGAAAGAGCAGATTCTTGGGGAACTCCACTTTCAACAGATGCCCAGTTTGAGTAATTACCATTTACGACAACTCTTTGTCTACTTTTTCCAGAAAGTTTTTTGTCCAACATAGTATTGATATATTTATACCATAAGCTACAAGTTTAGAAATGAAAAATTTGTGTGGAACCTTGTCAAAGGCTTTTTTAAAATTGAGGTAAATTAAATTAAGTTTTAAATATTTACAATTTAATACTTAGAATTTAATATAAGATACATAAAAAAATTGTATAAGGTGACTGCCGTTGTCAAAGAAGTCACATTCAAAGAGTTTATTGCTGAGCTGGTCAAAGAGCAACTGGCCAGCTTGTAGTGTATAATAAAGTGGATGGATTTTCCAATCTCAGCATATCAAAAGACTTTCCAATCTCAGCATATCATGAAGCCGCTGTTCTTGACTAGGCTATATTATAGACTCCTTATAGCTGCAAAAACACTTCCTAAATGCTTGCAACTATTTTATCAAACATTTTGTTTGAACTTATAATAACTCAAAACAAACCTTACTTATCTATTAAAAAATGGGCTGCTCATAATTTAGCTTGAAACTTAATACATTTATATTAATAATACATTTCAAACATCATGTCTTGAGATTTCTTCAAATGCATATGATATTTTAGTTACACGTTTTTTTGTTAGTTTCATATTTTTATGTAAGCTACACGCTTTTGTGTTGGTTACGCATTTTTGTTTGCTGTTTTATTATTTTGAATTAAAAAATTTTAAAATTGTAAAATCAGTTAATTTCTTAGTAAAATAATAATAAAATGGAAAATTAAAATAATTTTGTAAAAGATTATGTAAGATTTGGTAAATGTCCATCTTTTCTGTTAGTTTAAAGTAAAACAGACAATTTGACTAAATTTAATGATACTTTTTTATTTTTTTTAAAAATTGATTTTTATGTTTTTTTTCATTGTTTTTAATTTTTAAGTTTAACCCAACAGTTTTTATAATTTTTGTTGTTATTTTTTAAACAAAAAATTTAAATTCTTTCCATTGATTGATTCCATTGATAGATTGATTCCATTGATAGATTGATTCCATTGATAGATTGATTCCATTGATAGATTGATTCCATTGATAGATTGATTCCATTGACAGATTGATTCCATTGATTTAATCCATATGATTATAAAAAGTTTTATAAATTTTTGTTGTTTTTCTTGATTTTCGAAACCTTCAATTAAAGTCACATTAAATTGAAAAATAAATTTGCATCCAAAGAGTTAAACCACAATATCACTTGTAAACTTGTTGCATAAAAACATAAAGAAAATTTTTTTTTGATGATGAGACTAAGCATTAATCTCTTTTTGATGATGAGGCTAAGCATTAATCTCTTTAATGATGAGGCTAAGCATTATTCTCTTTTTAATAACAAGGCATTAAACTCTTTTTGTTTTAAATGTTTCTTTTTTATTTACTAATTATTATTTTATATACTAATATAGATTCAATGCATCAGATTTTGATTATGATTTATAAGTTTAGAAAATTTTTTTTTTTTTTTTGATTTATTATATAGGTAATAGAATTTTCATGCAATGTTGGTGAAACAGCAGTTAGAATGATACCTCTTCGAAATGCTGGTACTATTTTGATGGATATTGAAGCAAAAATAGTTGAATCATTTGATGAGTTCTCTGTGATTCCAGAGCGCCTTCAAATCAAACCTGATGATGAATTGAATTTGAAAGTTATTTTTAAACCAAAGAAGGCTACATCAGTAAAAGGGTATGTTTCTTTAATTATAAGCCAAAAATGGCTGCATCAGTAAAAGTATAAGCTTCTTTAATAATATTTCTACTGCTGGTATTGTATTTTGTATCATAGATATTTTAATATGGAATAAAATATGCAAAAATGAAAATAAAATGAAATAAATGTTATTTAACTATTTTAAAATAAAGCATCACAAATTTTGATTTTTATTATTATTATTTTTTTTAATAATGCATTTAAAAATATTCTATGACATTTTTCTATGAATTTAACAAATAGTTTGTTATTTACTATAACTTTATTATAACTTTACTATAACTTTTTTGTTTATTATTAATGTTATTTTTTTTTTTTTTTGGTGTAGGAAATTAGTGGTGTCATTGTTACTTGATGGTGATCAATTTGAATGGATTCTACATGGCACAGCATGTTTTGACAATGTTATTAGTAAAAATGAGGTTCCTTCTTTGCTGTGTAATAAATTAGCGCTAAATTGGGGTGGAGTTGAAATAGGACAATCTCGACAACAAAAGCTTATTTTACGAAATTCTTCTGAGACGCAGGCTTTATACCTCAGCATTGCTGTTGCAGATGCCTACTCAAGTTTTCAAATTCAACATAGTCATGAATTAGAAATTAAAGAACTGAATAGATTTGAAGTAGTTTTGAAGCCACAAGCTGAGCAGCCTGTCTATGTTCTTTTCATTCCATCCAAGTTAGATTTTGTGTCTAGTTCTCTTGTTCTCCGTGTTATCAAGAGTTCTACAAAGTTTGTAATTCCATTATCTGGGTATGGTGGAGCAAGCAGTCTTGAAATAAAAGGAGCAAAGAGTGTGAATGATAAGCTATTTATTGATTTAGGGCAAATTAAATGTGGCAAGAAAGCAACAGCAACAATAATTGTTCGAAATAAAGGTTCACGTACAGCATTTGTGTCAATTAATTGTTTTTCAGGTAACTTATAACATTTACAAAAAAAATATTTATAATTAAACAGTTTATGAATGAAAAAGTTTCAAAATATTTGTTGTTAGCTTTTCAAAAATATAAAATATGAATTATGATATCTTTAATTGTTGGTGACAGGGGTATACTCTCATGGTCGTCTGGTGGCACAGGGCGACTTTTTCTCGTAGAACAACTAAAATTAAAAAAAAAATTCTATCAGTCATCAGCGATTCGATATTTCAAAATGCAGCTGTACTGTTTTTTTTAACTTTGTTGTTGCATTTTGAAGCATATTTCTTCTCAATTGAAAATGAGTTTTAAAGTAACATTTTTTTTTT
Organism: Hydra vulgaris; assembly: GCF_038396675.1. Classification (NCBI taxonomy): domain Eukaryota; kingdom Metazoa; phylum Cnidaria; class Hydrozoa; order Anthoathecata; family Hydridae; genus Hydra; species Hydra vulgaris. The sequence goes on from NC_088934.1 coordinate 36,633,601, forward strand.
AATTCAAAAATCACTTGAATGGGCAGTTAATAGAATCATTAATAACTCTTAAAAAGCATTTAAAGTAGCGCACACTTCATTTAATAATGACTATAATACATTGTGTTGTATAAATTTACTAAACTTAAAAAGAAGCGGACATGTGATTTAATACTTTGAAGTGCAACTGAACTGTTTTTTTAAACGTTGTTGTTGCATTTTGAAGCACATTTCTTCTCAATTTAAAATGAGTTTTCAATTCCAAATGCTAATGTAAAATTTTTTAAACTTTATAGTCGCATTTTAAATCATGTGAATGAGCAGTTGAATCATTAATAACACTGAATCTCTTTTGTTTTTCATTAGTAAAATAAATTTTTATTTTAACTTTGTCAAACAAAATTAATAAAAATTTGTAAAAAACATTATTAGAATGCACTTAATGATGCACGTGGAAATTCTTATGTCTTATAGTATAATGAATTACACTAAAAACATGTTATAAACATTCAACTAAATTAATTTGATTGAAGATTGAGAGAGAATAATAGAATAGTTTTCTTTTTAAAAAATGTTTCTTTGCGGTTATGGCTTTCAACTTATTTTGCTCCGCATAACGAAACCTTTGTTAAGACTGACAAAAAGAAAAGACATGAAACAGATATCGACTACAACAAACATGCCAATCTGTAAAAGTTGTATTTCAATCTTTATCTCTTTACCAATACCTCTTTTTAACTAAAGTTACTTCACTTTTTTTATTAATTTACTTTTAATAAGGCCGTTTCTTATTAGTCATATTTTAGTAGTCAGACATTTTAATTTTTTTTTCTTCAGTATTTTTACCCAAGAAAAAAATACCCCAAAATAATAATTATACTGGACTACTGATAATCATAGCGGACAATTCAAGTAAGACAAAAACTTTTTCAGTTGGGAAAAACAGGAGGATACACCTCTGGATGATACCTTCATGATACTTTGTATCCTTACTTTGTACCTTTCATCTATTTGTTTTAAAAAAGATTTACCTAATAATATAGCAATATAACAATATAAAAATCTAGTTTTGGTCTTAAGAATTATTTCTTTTGCTTATAGGACTTGTGGTTCAGTTATGCATAAGTTTTGCACCCAAGCATTGTTTTTTTTTTCAAATTTTGCATTTCAAAATTACAATTTATATATGGTTGAGATTATATCACCCTGTTTTGAAATTGTAGTAAGTGTATAAACTCCAAGGTTTCATGTAATCTGCATTCAGAAAATTTTTCCAGCAAATAGATAAAAGGTTTTTATTCGTTTACTGGAAAATTTCAAAATTCAAAATAAAGAAAATAAAAATCATTTAAAAATTTTATAAAAATTATTTAATTAAAAATTAAAATTATTTTTATCATTTGTAAATTTTAAAACACCTTACTTGAGGCAAATGATAAGGTATTTCCATTGACCCTAAACTTTTTGGAATGCTCTTAGACCCCTAACCCTCTTTCATATAAAGTATTTCAGAAGTTTTACTCATTTTGAATATTTATCTAAATATTAATTGTATGAATTTATTTTGCCAAAAAGAAAATTATGTAGTAGAATATGGTGTTTTAGATAGCACATCTCCAACTGGCACATCACCCACCAGATACCCAGAAAGTAAAATGGACATTTCCCCAAATAATTTTATTTTAAAAGAATACTGTACTGAACAAGTGACAATGGTTGTTGACATAATAAAAGAGTTTCAAGGTGCCTTTGCACATCTTATTATTGTATCTGGTGATGAAATTTTAAGGCAACAGTATAAGAAAAGCAGGTTTGTTATGTTTTATTTTCCAATTAATTAAAATTTATTTTAATAGTGTTCAGTGATGGTTGTTAATTTTTTAATTTTTTGTTGTTAATTGTTTTGTAATTTTTTTTTTTAATGATTTGACTGAAAGTCAAAATTTTAGTTCAATAGTCAACACTAAAAAATTTATTTTGCTGTAGATAACCTATATTTACCATATAATCTATTATTTATCATATATAAACCATCTATAATACATTTAAAGTTTTGTTTCCATTGTTTTTTCCTCTAAGGTTTACTTCTCTTTTTTCTCTTTTTTTTTGTTGTGTTTTTCTAGCTTTCTTTTGTCTTCTTTTTTTTCTTTTTTTACTTTTATCTTATCTTTTATTATGGTTTTATGTTAAAATAATAACTGCAATTCTTTATGGGGACATAACTGTTATATATTGGTAATTTTAAATATATTCATAGAGTATATATTAAATGTAATGAATATATTTATAAATAATTTCTTCAAATATTTAATACAAACTCAAATCATTTAGAAAACGATCAAAAGATAAACATTTTATCACACCATTCAAACTGGAACTTGGAACATGCTTAGATAAAGGGTTTTTGGGAGAAGAATCGGTTAATAATAATTTGGATTATTCAGGAATAATTGATTGGGAAAGTTTTTTTGCTGGAAATGTTTCAATAAACTATGTTACTTTAATTGCTTCAACAACTCAGTTTAATGACAGTTCAGAGCACCCTAATAACTTAAATGATGCCATAACTCAATTTACTCCTGCTCAAAAGCTGAGTTTAAAAAAGGGTAAAACATTCTTAATAAAACCTACTTAGGGGGTATCCAGAAGTAATAAATTTAAAGAAAAAATATTATGTTGCTATTATTTACTACATATTACTATCATTTAATTTAATGATTTTAATTAATTTAATGTTTTGCTTTTATTGACTTTGTTTCTCTGCAAGATAGTGGTACACCTACACTACTGCAGAGACCACTCTACCACTACACCACTATCTCTGCAAGATAGTGGTAGAGTGGTCTCTGCAGTAATGTAGGTGTAGTGGTAGAGTGGTCTCTGCGGTAGTGGTAGAACTTTTGCTTTATAAGCGAGAGGTTCCGAGTTCGATCCCCACCATGTCCCTGTTAGTACCGCACTCAACTTGTTTCTCTGCGCAGCTGCCTTGTTTATCAAGGTTCATGTTTCAGAGTTATAGAGTTGAGAGAGGGTTATAACCACAAGCCTCCTCGTCATAGCCCTCAATTTTTTGATTACTCAAGAAAACTTTGGTTTTTAAACATGTCATAGTTTGTGTTATCATGGTTTTTAAACAGTTTGTGTTGTCATGCAGGATTTTTATGTTTTTAGTGCATGACAAAATGGTGCTAACAACAGGTTATGGTAGAAGTGTATTTTGGAAACTTATAGTTTTTCCTTTACTCCATCTCTTAAATAAGAAGGGCTGGTAGATTTAAATAGAACAAAACTATGCATTTAGGTTTAAATTGGTTTCTATGGACAGCTGTCTTACAGGTGGAATTCTTGTTTATTTAGTTGTAACCAACATGTCTCAAGTATATCAATGCTTTTTAAGTATATCAATGCTTCTTAAGTATATCAATGCTTCTTACGTATATCAAAGCTTCTCAAGTATATCAATGTTTCTTAAGTATATCAATTCTTCTTAAGTATATCAATGCTTCTCAAGTATATCAATGCTTCTTAAGTATATCAATGCTTCTTAAGTATATCAATGCTTCTTAAGTATACCAATGCTTCTTAAGTATATCAATGCTGAAAATATGTAAAAATGTAACACAGCTATCATTTATTTTGAAATTTTTACTAAAAAATGCTTATGTTTGCTTTTTGAGATGTTGTAATCTGGTAGCATCATGCAAGTTTTTGGTAGATAATTATCATGATAAATATAATAAATGTTACTATAAGAGAAAAAGATGTTTGGTATTCAAGTTGGTATGAAAAAAATACTGATGAATTTCTATTGTTTTATGGTTTTGCATCTGTAATTGTAACCGTTGTTGTGGCTATAATTGAGGCCAAGTTTCTTATTAGAGATCTTTAACTCAATTCATCTCTAAATTTTCATATACAAAAAAGCTAAATTTATTTCATAAATTTGATTGGCTTATTTTCCCAGTTTATAGTTGAACAAAATGTTAAACAAAAGTGCATATTTTTTTTAAAATAAAGTATGGTTGTTTTGCACATAATTAAATATTTTACATTACATTATTCAATACTTTGAATGACAAATATCAACTAAATTATTGTTAAATATCAAATTATCAACTAAATTATAGAATTATCAATTATCAATAATTATGCATTTCTAGATACCCCTAATTTTTCATACATCCATAAGTTATTGATGTATTTATTGCATATAATATAATGGTAAAATGGTAATATAATTTTTATTTCTTATATAAAAGTAATAATTTTAATTTTATATATATATATATATATATATATATATATATATATATATATATATATATATATATATATATATATATAATATATCTTACTTTTATACACTTATTAAAATCTGTTTGTACTAAAGTCATTACAACAACACTAAAACATACTAAAAACCGACAATTTTTAGTTTTAAAAAACACTAAAAAAGTACAGTTTTTCAAAGCATTTTTTGTTTTTTTAAGTATAAGTTGCTACATGGGTTGTTTATTAATTATAATATTTTTGAATTTTGTTAATATTATACTTAAAAACACTAAGTACTTTGTTTAGGTACTTCTGATTCTAAAATTATTGAAACCAATAAAAAGATATTGTGGGAAGTAAAACCTGTTGAGTTAATTTTGAATGCTTCAAATAAAAATCAGAATGTGAAGCTCCAACTGATTAATTATTCTGATGTTAATCTTTCATTTGAATTCATATGGCCCGCTCAGACACTTATCATAAATCCATGCAAAGAAAAAATAGCAGCCAAAAGTAGTTTAGGCGTTAGAATTAGTATAAAACCATCATTTTTATCTCAACCAGAAGATGTTCCATGGTCTGGTAGTTTGTACATTCAGTGCAACAATGAACAAAAGGTAACAATAGAGTAGATAGTAAAGTATTGCTTAATAAATAAGTTTTATGATTAGAAATTATTTTTAAATATCTAAAACATATTAATACTTTAAATAATAAATATAATTAAAAAATTGATTTTCTTAATAATGTTAATAAATTCTGAAAAGTTAAGAGCAAAAAAATTAGCACCTTTTCTACATACGTAGAACTCATAAGAGATTTGTAATTAGGTTTGTTTTTCTCCTAAATGCATATCATTGGTAGCTCAGTGGTTTAGTGCACTGTCATCAGTTTTATTTCGAGCAGTAAAAGACCTTAGCGTAATGAATTTTAAAATTTTTTCAATCTTTATATATTTATAGCAAAAAAATAAATATAGCTAAAATGACTCATAATTGTTGAAATAAATGATTAAGTTTTTTCTAGCTATGGGCTTTTCTTTCTCTTTTTTTTTTTTGCTTCCGCAGCAGCACCTTGTGGAGTAGCAGGACTGTCTTATTAAATTTTTTCTTTATTAAGTTTCAGACCATAATTTTTTTTCAGAACATCCGCAGCTTATTAGGACTAATTACCTGAGCGCATTAATAACATAAGTATCTCAATCATGACATACGGAACAAATTTCTTTCAGTGTTTTGATGTTTTTAGAATTTTTAGTTTTTTCAACAATCCTTTTGTTTCTTATAGTGTATAATATCTTTAAATATGTTATTTATATAAAATCTATAAAACTTCAAAAGTGTTTTCTTTTATATTTAAAAAAAAAAGTGGCAGGATTCAAACCACAGCATTTTTGTTCAGAAGCTCTGTGAGCTAACCACTCACCTAGAAAATTTTTAAACTATGTAATAAATAAAAGACTTTATAAAAAGGAAATAAATGCAACAGATCAAAATTAAGGAGATAAGATAAGCAGATTAAGGAGATGTTGCCACAATTCAATTTTCAAGTGAAAGTAAAGCTGTAAAACTTGATGTTTTAACATTACATAATTTGAAGTTTACATAAGTATTATGCATATATTGTATTATGATATTTGCATACACTTTGGTACATATTTTCTTATTAAAAAAGTGCTGCGACTCTTACTACTACCTCTGTTGCAATGGATGTCAAGTGTTCTGTGTCAAACACGCTCATAAGGACACTACTATTATTACTACTACTTTTAAGTTCAGCATTATTATATAGATATTATTTATAGGTATTTAAATATTTTGTTACTATTTATCTAAAAATCTTTTCACTAAATCTTTATTGTTTCTTTAGATTATTAAACTTCAAGTTTGACTAGGTCTTTAAGATTATTGACAAAGTAGTGTCAAATGTATTTTCATTCTTGAAATTAGAACAAAGCCCCCATACTACCATATTTTATATTAGTAAGTAAAGATCTAAAAATGTTTGTCCTTTGACTCATTGTAACCTGTAAGTTTGGATAATTATTATTGTTATCATATATAATTTCTGGCTTATCTTCACATCTCTGTTTTTATACATTCCTACAATTTTTTTCAAGTTCATCTGGATTTTAAATTTTTTTATTTCATTACCTTTAAACACTTTTAAAAACTTTTCTGATTTAGTAAATCAGATTCTACAAAAAAAAATTTTAAATTTGTTTACTAGACACTTATATTTGCTTATTGTAGTTTTTTGGTAGACTCAAGTTTTCTGTTTAAATTGATTAAATCAGAGTTTAATTGGTCCCAAGACAAGCTGTAATATTTATTCTGATCTTTAGTCTTTGTCTGGATTTTAAATTCTTCTGGTACACCAATCTAATCACTAACTGTTATGTAGATTCAAGTTCAATTTTTATTTTCATTACTTCTTTCTTTGTCTCAGAATAGCATTGCTTTTAATGATGATTGTGCATACTTGAACTATAACTATTGTAATAGAGCAACAACCATGGTAGAACTTGATACAGTTGCAAACAAAGAAACAAAAACTCAAGCTCGGCAGCTAGAACAAGTCCAACTACATGTTATGTATAGTATTAACTGCGTATTAACTACGTATTATGAATGGTATTAACTACATTTTAACTACATATTTGCTACCTATTTAGACAAGGTCTTGTAATACCTTGTAAACTATGTTTATAAGGCATATTTAGACCTTGTCTAGAAGAGAAAGAACATTATTTGAAGAACCTAAATAATTCTATGCAAATACGAACAACAATTTATTGATGGGTTATGTATATTGGGTTATGATTTCTATAAGAAGTCAGTAATGAATAATCAGGGAAGGAGTAAAATAAAGAATTCAGTAAGAGTGTAGTTGTTCATCAATATAGGAGTATTAACATTGTGATAATTATTAGCAGTAAAGCAAATGAGTTTTGTTTGGGTGAAAATTCACCAGTTGCTGCGAGCCCCAAGCTGTCACAGAAAATCATGTTCAGCATTAGTTGTTTGTTCTAAGCAAAAAGTGATGACTTTGTCAAGACTTAAGTATATTGTTGTATCATCAACAAATAGAGCCATCTTTGAAGATATACTGTCAGTAAAATTCATATTATAAATGAGAAACCACTAAGGATGGAAGCTTGGTACCCCAGAAGTTACTGGAAAGAAGAAGAGTGTTAGGGTTTAATACAACACAGCTGTGCTAAGCAGAACAGCGGTCTATTTAAGTAAAATGTTGGGAAATCAGCTAAACAGGTTTAGATACATTACTGATCCATTTTAAAAATAAGCATTGAAATGTTTTGAAAATAAATGAAATAAAGGTAACTCTACGTCACTTACTGCTTATTTGCTACTTATTGGGATTCACAGTATTTTTGCTTTTATTTTCACAAAAATTATGGATTTACTGTTTATTTTCTTAATTTCAAATGCTCATTTTCAATGTTGAATATTGAATTTACTGCTTCTTTACTGCAAAAAATGGTACAAAATCTTATAGGTAGCAATATCTCAATTTTGACCAAAATTGAAGTTTTACTGCTTTTTTGCTTAGCATGAGAGTGCAGTTAGAAAAAAATGATTTTGAAATATCAAAAACTTTCCCAAATACATAAGGAAAAAAAAAAAAAAAGCATAAGAAGCTAAGAAAAAGCAGAAGCAAACAAAAAGAAAGAAAAAAAGTTGTTGAACTCAATATGAGATATTAGAAGTTTATTTATTAAAGAGCTTGCTAATAGTGGGCTAAAGAATAGTGCGCAATAGAAGGCTGTGATAGTAGTAATAGTTTGTGATAGAGTGTGATAGTTAGATCAGAGAAATCTCCAGACTTTTTAAAAATTGAAAAGTTAACATTTTCCAGCAGGTAGAAAAATAAGATTCTGTTAAGCGTTTGTTAAATAATTTAGAGATGCGAGAGTTGCGGTTAAAACTTTTGTAAGACTGTGACAGTAATCTTGGCAACAGTGTCAACACAGTGACAGTAATGTTGACCACACCACAAGCTGTAGAGTTTAGGTAAAGAGTTCAAGTAACAACAGAATCTACGGAAGTTGCAGAGATTTGGACAACAATGAATTAAACTATTTCTTTTGAATGAGAGGAAGAGTGTGGTTATGACTTGGTAAAAGTCATGTGGTTATGATTTGGTAAAAGTCATGTGGTTCATTAAATGAGTTAGAGAAAAAGTTTTTGCCTCATTTTCAGTTTTTAGGTTTGCCTCATTTTCAGTAGAGAAATGAATGAGATCTCAAGATAAGATCATGAATGAGATCTCAAGTTTGAGGGATAAAATGCTAGCCTTTTTGGTACTGCTAAGAATTATCCAAAAGTCTCTAGAACCTAACTTTTGGGATAAAAAACAAGATTTAGTAATTTGAGAATAATGGATCAACAAATTGGAACAAAAAGTAGGCCAAATATTGTGAAATCAGAAAAACTGAAAGAAACTTTATAACAAAATTGTCAACATCATGGTAACATTAAATATTAAGAAAGATATTTATTATGGAAGGAATTAGTTGAAATAAACAATGATAGGTATTTTTAAAGACATTCTAACAGCACTATGAAAAAATAATGGGTACTGATATTGTATGGGCCAAAATATTGTGAATATATTTTTAATATATTTGGTATCAACTACTAAATAATGAGTATAAATGAGTATTTTATTCATTATGTAAAAATAATTTAGAAATTTTTAATTTACTTGCTCTTGTTGTAAATAAAGCAGATCTGCCAATCCAATTCGAGAGGTTCCGAGTTCGATCCCCACCACGTCCCTGGTAGTACCGCGCTCAACTTGTTTCTCCACGCAGCGGCCTTGTTCGTTGAGGTTCGTGTTTCGGAGTTATAGAGTTGAGAGAGGGTTATAACCACTATTAAGTAGCCTCCTCATCTGTAGTGGCCTTCTCGGCCTTGAGGAGGTGAATGACAAAAATAGAAAAAAGAATTGTTTAGAAGCTTTTGATCTGATTGCATGTTTACATTCTTTTGAATTTACATTGTTAATTATCTAGTACTAAATTCTGTAATGATTGGAATCAGAAACAGAAGAACAGTGTGATAACTTTTTTTAAAAATCATGCTGAAATTGTTTCCTTTAAAAAATAAATTTATTACAAAATATGTAATGTCTCGATAATTATTTTTGAAAATGAAAAAGTTGCATTTATTTTTATTTCTATTTGAATATATAAAAAAGAAATTAAGAAATTAACTTAGTCAAATATTTGTCTTCAAATAGTTTTTACATTTGCACATCAACAGAAAAGTTCTTTTACCAAAATTAAAGTTTATTTATGTTCATCAGCAAAACAGCTTAATCAGTGAACACTTCTTATTATTGATAACAAATTTTACTTTCTAATTTTATTGTATGTTATTAAATAAAAAAATTCAAAATAATTTGTCTTATAGCTTCTGTTACAAGTATTTTTTTGGTGATAGGGACAGTTTATAAATTTTCAAACAACTTGAAGAAAACTTTGTGGGACATCATCTCTGGTTTTCCTGATTTTTATATATCCCTATCATTCTTTAAATAGGTTAAATTTGAAGTTTCAGGCATCAAAACTTAAGAAAATATAGCCTTATAAATAGTAAATAGAAATAAAAATTATCACCTTATTAACACGACACAGTGGCCCCCCTCAATTTATGAATGGTAAAAAAATTGATTACTTTAAAGTATTATAATTTTTTTCTCACTTTCAACAAATGTCTCATTTTTTCTATAACAATTTTCTGGATAGTTCTTTATCTTTTATCATTATAGAAAAAAATTATAGTATTTTTCTTTATGTCCACAAGTCTTTACAAGCAAGTTTTCTGATTAGCTACTACTGTCTGCAAAATATAAGCAGCTTGTTGCAATTTAAAACTCAAGTATATCTACACATATATTGTCCATTTGCCTAAAATTTCCAAAACTCAGCCATTTTAAGATGCTTGTAAATTTTTTTAATTATTCGCATTGATTTAAGATTTACAGAGTATTAGACCAAACTATTTAAAAATGCAAACATTTTTATGTTTGTTATTTTCACACCAAAAATGGCAGCATTTTTAAATATCTCAATGGTTATTTAAAAATTTTTAAATGACATCAACAGTTAAATGGGTTATTAGAAACCATTGCCCTTCCAATTTTTACCATTTGTAAATTGAGGGGGGCTACTGTGTTTAAAAGGCTATGATTTCTAAACTGTTACACTTAGAGTTTGGAAATTTCAAATTTAACTTATTAAAAATCAAGAAAATCGGAAATGGTGTACCACAGACCATTTGTTGAAATATGTTAAATCAACTCAATAGTAGTACTTCTAAATTTTTTTTACTATTGTGGCATTCAAATGTGTGTCCCAAGTAAGCTCAGGACAGCCCTGAACTCCTGTAAATTTAAAAAAATTTTAGTTTTTATACAAAAAAATTTATTTTTTTGTATTCTTATTTTAACTTGTTTTTAGGAAGTAAAAGTTTACATTCGAAATGATGTTATCAGTGATCTTTCTCCATATATATCTTCTACAGAGATGAATCCCCTTGAAGTACAAGATGTCTCTTTCATACCACACCAGCATCAAAACATCAAAGAGTTAGAACCTGTTGTTATTATTTCACCATGTATTCTTGAATTTAACAATACTAATGTTAATATGAGTGATGGTATGCTATGTATATATTTTTATATTTTTCATTGTTCTTCTTATTTTTATTTTATTTGTGTGTGTGTGTGTGTATATGTGTATATATGTATATATATGTATATATATGTATATATATGTATATATATATTTATATATATATATATATATATATATATATATATATATATATATATATATATATATATATAAATATATATACAATTCCATTTTTAACTTACGTTACATGCGCAACAACTTTATCAAATATTTGCCTATTTAAACTGTAAATTAAACTTTTAGCTATTTTGTATGAAAGCTGTTAGTCTAAAGAATAAAATAAACTAAAAAGTTTTGAGTCTGGCCAAAAGAGGGCGAACTTATTACTGGAAATGTTACTTAACTTTTGTTACACAGAAAACAAGGTAAAAAAATTGCTTCAAATTAAAGGTCAGATTTCTGCGAATCAGTGAAGCAGTTTGTATTAGAAACTTTCACATGATGTTGAGAATTCTATACCAATTTAAAAAATATATAAAATTTTATCAGAGTTGACCGGCTAAGGAGAATAAACTGGTTTTTTTGATACTATGTATTTAACTTAAGTTACATCACTTACGTTACTGAGCAATTATTATTGTGGATTTTTTTATATCTTAATAAAAGAATTGCAAAAGTATTGAACTCATTCATTAAAAATAATTAACAAAGTATTGAACTCATTCATTAAAAATAATTAACAAAGTATTGAAGTCATTCATTAAAAATAATTAACAAAGTATCGAAGTCATTCATTAAAAATAATTAACAAAGTATTGAACTCATTCATTAAAAATAATTAACAAAGTATTGAACTCATTCATTAAAAATAATTAACAAAGTATTGAAGTCATTCATTAAAAATAATTAACAAAGTATTGAAGTCATTCATTAAAAATAATTAACAAAGTATTGAAGTCATTCATTAAAAATAATTAACAAAGTATTGAACTCATTCATTAAAAATAATTAACAAAGTATTGAACTTATTCATTAAAAATAATTAACAAATTAAAACAAATTAAAAAAAATAATTAACAAAGTATTGAACTCATTCATTAATTAACAAAGGAAATTTTAAAAAACTAGTGGCACTCTGAGTGATTTTTCCTAACATTTATGAAAGTTATCAAATCAAAAACAAAAGGGGTTAAGAATTGATAAATATAGGGCGGTGTGCTTTATGGATGACCTCCTATGACTGCATTTAAAAACGATTTGTTTTACTAAAACAAAAATAAAAAAGGGACGAACTGATTTTTTTTATATATTAGGAGAATAGCAAATAAATCTTTTTTTTTTTAATGTCTAAATGAAAATATTTGTAAACGCTATGTTAGCTTCTTTTTTTTTCCTGTTAGAATCTCTCATCTCTGTACAAAGCCTTTTTTCAAAACCATGCAGATGGATTTTGTCATCAATTGCTCCTCCATATTTTAAAAGCACTAACGGAAGAGGTGAAATTTTGCGAACCACTTACTCTGCTTTTCGTTTTGCTAAACACTCTGGAAAACTTAGTGAATACCAAACAATTCAGGTTTAGAGGTTTTCTTAGGTTTCAAGTTTGTATTTTTTTACCTTATTAAATTACTTAATTTGTTGTTTTTTTTTGCATATTTTATTATTTTTCTTTACTTATTTTAATATAACTTTACTTATAATAATAATTGTCATTTTAATTTACTGTTTAATTAAAAAATAAATATATATATACATATATATTCACATATATATGTATATACATGTATAACTTATTCATATGTATAGATATATATATTTGAAAATGCAACAGAAGATTCTTTTGTGAATTTTAAAAAAGTGCAATTATAAAAAAGCAAGCAGTTATAACTTTTAAGGTTGATTTTTTTTAAATTTATCTTTGATATGTTTTTTAGCTATCAGTTTCATTTCATCCTCGATCATTGGGTGTTTACTCACAATTCTGGGATTTTGAGGTTTCATTATTTTTCTCTTATTGTAAAATTTTTTATATACAAAGAAAAAAAGTTTTTTATGAAAAAATTAATTTGTGAATTTTTGTATTTATTGATAGGATTTTTTAACCATAGTCATAACTCGTAGAAGTTGCTTAAATAAGAAATATACTTATTTCTTATTTAAGCAACTTCTACGAGTAGAAGCAGTATTTGCAGGCAGTAGCATTATGACTTTCTGATGCCTAGAATTTTCTTGAACCTTATGGAACTTTCTGAAATTTTCTGGACTGTTATGGATGTTTTTAGAAATCTCTGTAACTTTCTAGAAATCCGGAGTCTTCTAGAAGTTTATGGAAATTAGCAAGATTTAGACTATATAAGCTGCATAATTGAGCAATGCTAATAATTATATATGAATCTGTTTTCGCCTGATGGTAATCAAATAACATAGAAATGTACTTATGTTTATTATTATTGCCTTTCAGAAATATATTCAAGTATTATCTTCAATTATACAAATCAATTATCTTGCAAGATTTTAGTTACATAGGAAAAAAAGAAGTGTTCCATTAGAAGAACAATCACTTGAAGAAAACAGCAGGATACCACTCAAAGTCCAAATTGTTGGTCATTATCTGTGTTTGAGAGAATCCATCAAAGAGAGATGGAAACGCATAAAACAAATTGAGAAAGAAGTAACAGGTATATGGCAAAAGAAATTAAATTTTCCACATTTATCAATTAAAGTTGCACAGGCAAAACTGGATCAAGTGCTGAAGACGTACGATAAATGTGTAAAACAAAGTTAATACAATCCATTGAATCAAGTTTTTGACATCACAAAAAAAGATAGTTAATGACTCTGCAGTGAGGATAAAAGATTGTATCATCTTCAAATTGAAAGCAGAGGACAGGCCAAGTATACTGGATCTGGAAAGGTTGCTAGTTCAAAAACTATTCATCCATCCAAAAGAAGAAAAATGTCCTTGAAGCCTACTTCAACAACAGTAACGGCAACAGCAACAACGCTAACTTCTGAATACAAGTCTGCGGCAGAATATCAAGAGTCTGAAGATTCAGAAGAACAGTCCACAAGTGCCAGCAAGAACTCAACCAAATCCAAAACTGCAACTAAAATAGTAACATCTTTAAAGTTACCTACCAGCAGTTATCTTAAGATGGGATCGACATTCAGACACCTTCACAGTCTGGTATATTTAGATTGAGTATTAAAGAAAGTTGTTTAACTTAAAAAAGAAATAAAAAAAAGTACATTTAGAATACTGATCACTGTACTTTGATGGTAAACATATTAGTCACCAAGAATATCAAGTGTTAGTTTCAAAGAATAAACAAAGAGAAGTTAAGTTACAAGCACAAGATCTACCAGATGGAAAAACAGATATTGTTGTTAAAGATATAACCGCTATTCTCAATGAATGCAATTTATAGAAGAGTTTAAAGATAATTGTAGCAAACCCTACGAATGTAAACACCACAAGAAAGAATGGAATTGTCAGTCAGTTAAAATGACATTTTGCTGGAAAGGAACTGGAAGAACCACTATTAATTGGTTTTCAATATTATGTTCTTGACCTAGTCCTTTGCGTAGTATAGATATAGAACTTGGAGGAAACAACCTGTTGCCTTATATTGAATATCCGATTATCGTAGAAATTATAAAGAACGGCAAACGGCTCAGGAAGAATCTGAAGAATGGTAAAGAAGTGATTACTGAAACAGCTTTTATATATATAGATTTTTGCATATATATATATATAAATGCATATACATATATATATATATATATATATATATATATATATATATATATATATATATATATATATATATATATATATATATATATATATATATATTATGCATATATATATATATATATATATGTATATATATATATATATATATATATATGTATATATATATATATATATATATATATATATATATATATATAGCACCAAAAAATTGAAGTGAACTGAGTAGATAGTTTTACTTGGTTTCCAAGTAAAACATTTTATGGCATGTTTTTTTTTTTTTTTCAATGAACATATCTAACAATAGCACTGTGGGCCAAAACAAATGACTTTGAAATATGAGCTGGATGCTATAGAAGCAACTCCATTTTAAAAAGCAGATTTGAAACTAAATTGGAAATGCTAAGCTTTTATTTTAAAGATGAAATTTTTTTTGCAAAATCAAAACAAAAATATAAAGAAGATAAAAATAAATATAAATAAAGTAGATGAAAATAAATAAAATGGTTATTTATAAATATCAAAATCCTACCAAAGTCTTAAACTTTTTATTGAATAATAAAAAAATTATGTAAAGTTTAGTTTTAAAAAAGATTGCAGTCAATATTATTTTGTAAAAATATTCAATCAAGAAGAAACTTTTGCTTGTTACTTTTTTCCTAAGGGTAAAATAGATATAAAATAGTCAAACTAAAAGAAATCTACACATTAAATATCAGTTTATACATGCTAGAATACTGAACATATGAATAACTTAAAAAATTTTTTGTGTAATATTACTATGGTATAATATGTGATACAAGATTAATGTAAAAAACGAAAATTATTTTTTTAGAGATAAAGTTTTCTTTACTGTTCGAATCTTGAAACCATAACTAAATCAAGATTACTAAAAATAAAGTTTTCTCTATGGTCAGACTAATGTAATTTTGAAACAATAACAAAAACATAGTAAAACACATCAAAAAACAGAAAAAGCAGCTAGTTAACAAAAATAATATAACAAAACTCAAACACGCATGGTTACACCACATATATACAACATAACACAGACTGTCTATTAAAATAATATATTATCTAAATAAGGATGAGTTCAAACAAAGATAGTTTATCTATAAAAAAACAAAAAGCATGCAAAACAATGTAACAGGCTGTATGTGCATTAGGGTGATGCTATAATAACTTTTTGTTAAAACACTATGTGAAACCTTTTCTAAAACATCAATAATTGTGTCCAAAACATAGTTTAATTTAATAAAAAATAGTTAAATTTTTAAAAATTTTATTAGGTCAAAAAAAAAATTACTTTGTAAAAATAAGACAAAAGTTCTATATTTATTTTCTTGTTTTTTTTTACTGTACAAACTATAATATAATTAAACAAAGTTTAAAAAGTTAGATTTTTGTTGATTAGACATTTTAATAAACATTTCAGTTAAGAAAAGTTTTTCAAGAGTATCATCAGACTTAGCCCGGTAAGCTCGGATGTCTTTAGCTTGGAGTCCTCTCTCAGCAACCTCATTCATTCTATGCACATTTTTTAATGTGACTTCAACACCAAGAATATGTCTGGTCAGAGCTTTCTTGGGCTGTAATGCAGGCTGATGTGGCCTCTTTCAGGTACACCCAATTGGGTTCCTCCATCATTTTAAACCATGCATGTGACCAAGAACAGCTAATAAACTTAGCTATTTCTTTCAATGATTGCCTTTCTTTATGGATTAAAAAGTAGCCCAGTAAGATATAAATTGCTTTCTGTTCCATCTTGGTGAGTGAGAACATGACAATTTAGTTGGTAGCTCTAGATTAGGTAAAAATTCTTATTCAAGTAAGGGAAAACAGAAGCTGAAGCTAGAAGCTTCCTCGATTCTTTTGAACATAGTGGTCTAGAGTTGTCCGCCTTCCCTTAGAGGCTCCATTAGCACTTATGCAGGACATATTTATGGAAATATATTTATATTTTTAATCAATTAGAAAAAAATGAATTTTTAAAAAATTACTCCAAAAATGATAGTTAAACTAAATTTATAATATAATAACAATTAACTTCATCTAATTTAAAAATGGTATGAATATTCTCTAATTAAGGATAATTGTACTTAAGTAATCCTTATAAGTATTACTTAATTTATAATTAAGTATTAATTATCAGTAATTTTTTTCTTATTTCTATAAAGTAACTTCTTTTTTTGACCTAATAAAATTTTAAAATATTTAATTGTTTTTTATTAAACTTTTCTGAATAAATTTTTATAATATTTTCCTTAATATGAATACATTTATTGATATTATGGAAAAGGTTTCATGAGAAAATAAAAAATAGCATCACCCTAATGTGCATATGGGTGTAACGGTGTAATGCGTAAGTCTGTGCTGTTTATGTTTTTCAGTAAGGTCTTGTTTTGTTAGTAACCAGCATAAAAGATTTATCTCTAAACCACACCAAGCCAGTCCAGTCATAATCTAGACAACCTTGATAGGTTAAACACCTATGCATGGATTTATAACTGACTTCTGGTTCTAAAAACTAGTCCAGGCATATTTCAGAGACAAACATCTTCTTCCCCGGTGACAGTAATCATGTTTGGAATTTAAAAACTTCTTAGCTTTTTTATGTCTTTTCATATAATATGTATTAAGCAAATAAATAATAAAAATAAATGTGCAAGCAGTTATTTAAAAAAAAAAAATAGAATTATTCTGAAAAAAAAAACATTTAACAAAAAATCCATTTTCAA
This sequence comes from Hydra vulgaris, assembly GCF_038396675.1. Taxonomy (NCBI): domain Eukaryota; kingdom Metazoa; phylum Cnidaria; class Hydrozoa; order Anthoathecata; family Hydridae; genus Hydra; species Hydra vulgaris. The sequence goes on from NC_088934.1 coordinate 36,651,008, forward strand.
GATTCCAGACAATTTCTTTTTTGGTATTCATTAGAGAAACTATGCTCAGCCTTTTGGCTCATGGTCGATCAAAGAAAAGTTTTCAGTCTACGCAAACTACTAAATGACCATTCTGCTGTGCAAGTTGACACAGACTGGGCCAGAATGATTTAAATAAAATAAATATAATCTAAAGAGATTCTTCTCATTTTAATTTGTTCAACAAATCAACTTTGATGATTTAATGATGAGCTGATTGAAAATCTTTTAATTAAACTTTTTTTTTCTCTTAGCTTTATCAATGAAAAGGTCCCGATAAAGCTGCAATCTTTGGTAATGAGAAAAATTTTCATAGTAGAAGCTTTTGATGAAGTTGATACTGCATTCAGTGTTAATTTATCAGATTACAAATTCTTCTACTCTTTTTTAATGATTAGTGGTTTCAGTTGGTTCAAATCTGTTGCAGAGGCTAACCAAAACCACATCTAAAATGGTAAAGTAAAACTGCTTGTAGATCTCATTTGGGTCTTTTGGCTAGTAATAAGTATCCCTGGAACAGACTTTAAATCTTGCAGGTATTTTTTTTCTTCCTGGGTGGAGCTTGTTTGTCTATGTGTTTTGAAACACAAATCCATACAAAAAGATTGAAAATTAAAGTACAAAAATTTGTTTCAAGGTCTGAATGATGGATATAACTTTAATAAATTTGAGTTGAATTTTCTGAAATTGAATGCTTGAATCTTCTAGGATGGTAAAAATGATTCAAAAAAGTTCCAATTTAAAAAAAGGTGTCAAAAATCTGAATAAAGGACAAAAAGGCCATTGTTCCACTTTGCATTTGTCAGGGTTAGTGGTAAGGTCTTAACCAAACCAGAGGTGATCATTAATAAGTGTGAAGTTATACTGAAATAGCATGATTACACCTATGTGGTATTTTTCATTACTTTAAAGATATGATAACCAGATTCTACGGTGGAGGCGTGGATTGGGTATCAAATGCCCCCCTCCTCCCCCAACATTCATAAAATTTCATTAAAAAAGTATAAATTTCCTAAAAAAACTAATTTATGAGTTTTTGTATTTATTGCTTTTGAAGTTATGGTGGCTTAAATAAATGCAAAGTTATGAAATTTTTTATTTATTTAAGCCACCTTTTTCTCAAATACTTGTGACTACCTCTGATTTTTTAAAGAATTCAAGGATTAGATGGATGAACACAAGGATTAGACTGTCAAATATGGCAGCATTTCATGTTATCAGATGAAGCGCAAGATAAGCTGTTTGCAGTGTGTTCACTGCAACATGACTTACCTATCAATCACTGATATGTTGCACTTTGCGCTGATACATAATGTATCACTGATATCATAATTTTGCTTTTTGGTTTTTATTCTAATTATTTTATTTAGAAATTAAATTTAATGTTTGTTTTGCTGTTGTTTTTTTTTTAAATTTGTTTAGAATTTAAATGAAGCGTTTGTTTTGCTGTTTTTATTTCAATTATTTTATTTAGAAATTAAATTTAATGTTTGTTTTGCTGTTGTTTTTTTTTAAATTTGTTTAGAATTTAAATGAAGCGTTTGTTTTGCTGTTTTTATTTCAATTATTTTATTTAGAAATTAAACAAAATGTTTGTTTTGCTGCTTTTATCATCATTTTTAATTCAGAATATAAAGAAAATGTTCATTTTTTGTGGTAAATTGCATGTGGTTAAGACAGAAGTTGTTCCCCAATTAATATTGAGATGTTTATAAAACTTGAAAAAAGCTTATAGACATATGTATATAAATACTTCATAAAAAAGCACTTTTCATCATGTAGATATATTTCATAAAAAAGTATTATTATTTAAGAAAAGGAATATTTTCACCACAACAATATATAAAACTAGGTCTGCAAAAAATTGCCGACCTTAGACACTGTCAGGTTCAGCCAAATGCTGACCCTAGTTCTGAGGGCTGATATATACATATATATATATATATATATATATATATATATATATATATATATATATATATATATATATATATATATATATATATATATATATATATATATATATATATATATACACATACATGCATATGTATACATATATATATATGTGTGTGTGTATATATATATATATATACACACACACATATATACATGTTTATGATAGTAATATAAAAATTCATTACTAAATATATTTTTTAACTCTTTTTTAGATAATGTATGAAGGAAATCATCTTTCTAAAAAACATAGGATAGAACTTGTTGGAAAGGTTTATTGCTTTAATTATTTTTATAGGAAATTTTACATCATTCTAAAAACATGTGTGTGTGTGTAAAAACTCATCAGTTGAAGAAAAAATAAACGAAGAAATTGTGTTTATATATAGATAGATAAATTGGTCACATAGACTAAATTTCTTTAGGTTTAAAAAAAATTCAAAAGTTTATGTATATAGGTATTTTTCACGAATTTTCAAAATTATTTTAGAGGATCCAAAAAAGTTATGCCCATTTTACTATTTTTATCAAGAAAAATAATAGTAATAATCAAAATATATAATTTTCATAAAATAGATATTGTTTAAATTATCCAATTCTTCACAAATATTATGCATTCATGTATTCTAGCAGTTTAAAACAAAATAAAAAAACAAAGACTTTAAATGCAAAAGATTTTTAAAACACAAACACAATGAAATGCTTTCTTAAAAAAATGTTTCACATTTTTCAGTAAAAGTTGCTACTTATTCTTATTTTTTATTCTTGAATTATTTTTCAGTTTTTTGAGTTTTCAGGCTTGATCAGGCTATTGCACACTGTTTTTGACCACGCATAAAGCATTTTGTTGCAACAACTTGACCATGGTTTTTTAGATGTTTTTAGAACATTTCAAAAATGTGCAAAAAAAAAGACAATTGCAAAAATAATTTTTCTAAAAAAAGGAAAGAATTTAAGATAAAAAAAAACTTAAAAAATAAAGCTCTACTAAAGCCAAACCAAAACAAAGCTCAAAAAATTATAACTTTATGAGAAAATTTTAATAAATTACATTTATGTTTAGAATTAATAACTTTGAAATTTCAATCTTTTATGTTTTTATAAAGTTAAGCAATTCTCCTTTATATAAAGTAACAACTTTTAATGATCGTTAAATAAGGAAAAAAATGTAATTCCATTATATAATTTATTTGTTATAGATTTTATTTTATTTACATACTTTAGCTTTACTTTAAATGAAATGTTAAATTATTTAATAAAAAATTCAATCTTTTTTCAAAACCATTTCGTGATTTGATTAGTTAACAAACTTAAAAAGTTGTGGTCAAGCACAGCATGCAATCACACGCAATTCCTAACCAAGCCTAAGTTTTGCGCTGTATTCCAGATGAATAGTATCTCTTTTAAAGGCACCAGATTCCCATACTTAATGAAGATGAATAGTATTTCTTTTATAGGCACCAGATTCCCAAAAGACTTAATGATGATAAATAGTATTTCTTTTAAAGGCACCAGATTCCCAAAAAACTTAATGAAATTGAAATAAAATGATTATGATGCTTGTTAACTATAAAAGCCAAGTTTTTTTGATAAGTTCTTCTGAATATTCTGAGTATTTGAAGGTTTATTTTGCTTGTCAATGTCATGCTTTTTGGGCTGATTTTTAAGGAATTGGGTGATGTGCTGGATTACAGCATGCACTTTTGGAATAATTGAAATTCCAAAATCTCTTTATACAATTTCAAATGATTAGGCATTTTTGTACATGGGATCAATACCATTACCAAAGCATAGTTTTACAACTTTATTGAAAGCTCTGAAAGCAGCAATTATTTTTGTTCCTTGTAATCCAATTTTTACCTAATTTGACAGTGGATGTAATACCTGCAGTTTTAACTTTTTTGTGATGTTGAATGTCAGATACAACAATCTCTGATGCACCAGTAACCTGATTTAGAGCTGTACTAAGATTTTCTCTTGCATTTTGAACATTACAAGGGTTTGGATGAGAGATTCCTTGGCCTATTGGTTGCCAATAATGCTGGCATACTTTGACGCCGAGATGGTAAAAAATCCTGTGCTACTGGAGGTCTCCATAAGGGGAATAAAAAACCCTAGAGGACCCATCACCATCAGATCATAACATGCTTTTTCACAGATAATACACTGACACAATGGGTTTGATCTTATTGGTATTGAAATTATAACTTTTGAAAAATCAAATGGTCCATAGAAGTCTGGTGTTTTTTCCTCTTCTCAATTTTTAAAAGAAGGTTTCTACACCTACCACAAACACTTGAAGTTAATTGATGGTCTTCTAATTTTGAAAGTAAAATGAAAACCAGAGTTTAGGTACTTTTTTTTGAAAATAAAAAGTACCTAAACTCTGGTACAAAAATTTTCTCTTGAACATTTTTTTTAACCCTAAAGATCTTTAAAAGCCTATGTGATATATAAATGCATGCTTTAGTTAGCAGTCTGAGATCATACTGAAATAGGTGGCTGTCATGGGCTTTACTAAATCTAATAGACCTTATAAACAGTGCTTTGGATTTACATAATTTTTTCACTATTCATAAGATATCAACTTGCTGAAAATCGGTCAAGAAAAAAGCGATTTTTTTGATCAGTTGAGGGTCAGTTGAGCAACTGTGTGGAGCAAGTTAAGCAATCAATAAAAAAATGAATATGCATGATACGGAACTTGGATAAAACATCAATAAAACACTATTCAGTACATATATTGACTATCTATGTGTGTGTGTGTATATATGTGTGTATATATATATATATAAATATATATATATATATATATATATATATATGTATATATATATATATATATATATATATATATATATATGTATGTATATATATATATATGTATATATATATATATATATATATATATATATATATATATATATATATATATATATATATATATATATATATATATATATATATATATATATATACACACATACATATCTACTATAGAGCATATAGGTATGCATTTGTCAACTTTTTTTGCTGACTTAATAGGGTTTTTTTTTAAATAAAAAAATGTTAAGAATAATGAAACGCTGCCTCAACCCAAACCCTCAATCAATGTAGCTGCAACTCCTTTGCATGTACTTTTTATATCAGTTGATGTATGTACTGAAGCCCATACAACTCCTATTTCGGTATGATGTCAGAGTGCCAAAGCATAAAAACTCTAAAATAGCAAACAAAATATTCAATATTGAATAATTTTTGATTTCCTTACAAATTCAATTCCTTTTAAATCTGAAAAAAGTTTTTTTATTTGAAATTTGCTGATTGCCTCAGTAGATACTACAGTTAAGAGGGTATTTTTTTAAATCATTATTGCAATCATCTTTTAACCCTTAAACTTAAAAACACAATATTTGAAAAAACAAAACTTCCGCACAGAAAAATAAGTTCACTGTGCCTTATATTAACAAATACAATAAAGTATCCTTAACATTTAGTTGTGTGTGATTTTTGATTCAAAGGATAAAGAGAGTTTTTTGTAATAGCATTCAAAATAGAATGCCTCCCCAAACTTAGAATTAGTAACCTTGCCAACCTTAAAATGAGTAGCCTCCCCAACCTTAGAATGAATAGCCTCGCCAACCATAGAATGTGTGACCTCGCCAAACTTAGAATGAGTAGCTTCGCTAACTTTAGTGGCTATCTTAACCTTGGAGAAGTAAAAAAATACATAAAAAGCATATATTTTTAAAATATACATTTATAAACACATTCAATCTGTTTACACAACTCAACATTATTTAATTGTATATTTAAGGAAATTATTCTTTTGTTAACTTTTTTTGTTGTTGCTATTTTAGGGTGTTCTCAGTGATGACGATATTTCTTCAAAAAAAATTGGAACTGCTAAACCAATTCTGCATTCCAAAAGCACGGATATCAAGTATATATATATTTTTTTAATTTTTTTAATTTTTGACAAATATACCAATACATCAAAATTTGTTTAATAGTTAGCATACTATAAATGGTTTTAAACTTATTTTTTAAATTTTTCGCATCGGTAAACAAATGTAAGTAAATATTAGTTAAATAATACATAATAATTTAAAAAATAATTATTTGTAATATTCATTTTATAGTGGTAATTCATTTTATATTATTCATTCAATAATAGTTTCATTTTATGTTTGGTAATATTCATTTCATAGTGGTAATATTAATTTTATATTTGGTAATCTTCATTTAATAGTGGTAATATTCAAGAAGTTGTTTCACAAGAAAACAATTCAAACAATGATAATATGCCAAACAAAGTAAATGTTATTCCACAAAGTTCACTAAATGATGGATGTGTTTTTGTAAAAGATGAAAATATTTTATTTAATGAAGTTGCTGTTGGTGAAACCAATGAACAAAAATTTCGACTGTGTAATGATAGCAATGAAATACAAAAGGTTTTATGTTATTTATGTTGTTTTTTGTTACATAATTATGTATGTTATGTATGCTATGTTGTTTTTTATTTTTTATAACCTATAGGCAAGTCATAATGATTGTAAAAAAGAGATGAATATAAAGTGCAGATTTTTTCACCTCTTTTTTTTTTCTCATTTCTGATGAGATAAACAGTTGATAAACTAATAAAAAATTTTCTTAAACGTTTAATCCTTAAAAAACTTTATCTTTAAGATTTATTATAGTCTTTAAAGGATAAAGTGTATAATATATTTTATAGATTTATCTATAAAATATATTATACACATATTATATTTGATATATTAATAGATTTTAGAATTGTGGTATCAGAAAATGTTTAGTTTTGGAGATTTTTTTCAATCCAGTTATTTATATTTAAAAAAATTTTTATTTAATTTTTTATTTATTTATTTATTTATTACAATTTTTGTGTAATTTAATTTTTTTTAAATTCTAATTTTCACAAAACATTTTAGAATTCTCACAGTTCTAATCTTGAAAAAGAGTTTGTTTATGGTGTAATGTTTGTGTATGGTGTGTGTTTGTGTATGGCGTGAATATCTTTATATCTGCATTATATCAGAGACAAAATTAACTCCTAGCCATATAAATTATAAATTAAATTTTATTATTATTTTGATTCACTCCCAACTGTAAGCAACCACTAAAAAGTTGGGAGTTAATAAAAAGAAAAAAAAAGGGTAGAGTTAAAGAGCAAGGAAATGGTTGACAGAAAACTTAAAAAGTTGTAGGTTTTATGAGTCAGGAAAACATGAAGATTGGAGTTTTAAAGGGTTGAAGTGCATGGAATAAAACTAGACAAATAAATATTTTTAGAACATGCAGAGATAAATACAGTAAAAGAATGAGACTTTGCTGAATGACAAGTCAAGCAATAATGAGTTTTAGTTGATAAAAGTAGAGATGATAGCTCCTTTGAACAGTGACCATGATAGTATTTGTTTAAAAGAGAATGAAATGCAACTTTATGCCAATGGGAGAGAGGCTCAAACTTTGCAGATAGAGCGGGTCCAACTATGTTAAAAATCCATTTTTTGTCTTTGTCTTGAAAAGAAAGAGCATCATTAGAAGAACCAGCCTAAATATAACAACAGTATTCCATACAGGGACGAATAAGAGATTTTTCAAGGTAAAGAATGAAATCAGGAGCAGAAAAAGTACAATAAAAGAAGCAACCTTAGCAGATGCTAATTTAGCAATCGATTGTATATGCTTATCATGAAAGGTCAGTAGTGAACAATAATCCATGAAAATGTAAAGAAGAGGACTCAGTATGAAGGTTGCCATTTAATAATATTGGAATGTTGACAGTATTGTGATAGTTGTTTGCAGTAAATGACTGAGTTTTGTTGGAGCTAAAATTCACAAGCTACTGCAATCCCCAACATACTGTTACAGAAGTGAGATAAAATTCAAGATTGGCTGCGTGTTCTAAACAATAGAAAAGAGAAGACTTTTTGTCAAGACAGGAGTATAAAATTGAGTTTTCAGCAAAAAAAGCTACTTTAGATCTAAGGTTGACAGGAAGATCATTAATGTAGATAAGAAACAAAACAGAACCAAGAATAGGTTCTTGAGGTACCCTAGAAGTTACTGGAAATGCAGAAGACTTTATTAAAGCGATTAGATAAAAATGATTTGATAATCTCAAAAACTTTCCCAGATACACCATATGGAACAAGCTAATGGAAAAGACCAGCATGCCAAATATTGTTGAAAGCTTTAGATATGTCAAGAGCAATGGCCCTAGCCTATCCGTCTTCATCTAATGCACAATAAAATCTTTTAGACACAGCCGTAGAGCAAGAGGATTGGAAACCATATCGACTGTTTGACAGTAAGTTTTTGACTCAAAGTGTGATATGAAAAGTTTGCTGTTCAAAGACTTGCTAATAACAGAAAGAAGATTGACCTGGCAATCAGACAATAAGTGGATGGCATTTTCCAGAAAGCAGAAAAGCTGGAGTGATTTGAATGTCTAACAATGGGTTAACTTGTTTGATTGGAATGGAAAAAAGAAAATGGTCATAAGATTCAAAAGTCAAATTAGAAGAAAAGTTCTTTGCAAATAGTTCTGTCTTATCTTTGAGAGAGCTGATAAGATCATTCCCATGTATGAGAGATGAAATGTTAGATCTACCCTTGTTAACGATGCTGTTGAAGGTTTTCCAAAAGTCTCTGGAGCCTAACTTCTGAGATAAGATACAGGATTTAGTGAACGAGAATATTGGAGCTTAGCATTAGACAGCACATTTTTGCATCGAATTCTTGCAATAATAAATAGCCCTTTGTTCTCAAGAGAGTTATTCTTTTGAAAAAGATAAAAATATGGTTACAGTTAGATATAACAGATGCACAAGAAGGTGAAAGCTTTAATTCTTGCCTGAATCCAGGAGGTTATGGAGGAGGTGCATTTATTAGCTGAGAGAGAAAAGACACCAGCCCAAGGACTGTCACAAAGAAAATCAAGAAAAGAATCCCAGTCAGCTTTAGGGTAAGTAAGTAGTGCAATGATAGAGTGAGTCTAAAGAGTTATGTGGTAGGGATGGTTTTTTATGTTTAATATTTTAAGTTACTTTGGGCATGATTTAAGTTTTATTTATAGATAGAGCACAGCCACCCAAGCAATGAACTATGCAGTTGTCTCAGTCCTGTTAATTAACATAAAGTTGTAGCTTAGGGCCCATTATGTTGCCTTGACAATACGAACCAAAAGCACTAACAGGAACACTATCCATGTGCAAAATGGCACTGTTAATGCTCTGATTTTTTACAGCTGTTGATGGAATCAGCCTCTCTGAGAACTATTACATCACAGAGTTCGGGCAACCTTACTACCAACCAGCCTCAGAGCCATTAAACTAAGTTTTAAACCTGTACCCTCATTAAGAGATAACAGGATGAGCTGCATAGCCACTATCAATAAGGAACTAACAAAAATCCATGCGTAGAGTCAAGAAAATCTAGCATTCATCATCCTAGGCAGGAAAACCTGTGTTACATCCACACCACCCTAATAGATGAAGATATATGGTTCCAGGCTGGTTAGCAGAATTATTCTGCTTACTCTTAAGTCTTTGCCTAGGAGGCCTTCTACAAACAGTAGCTGGATGCAATGAAGTTCTGCATCCATTCAGGGTTAGGGTTAGGGTTTAGTTTTTTCATCGAGACACCATCTCTAGCCTTACTCAATCCAGAGCCACAATGCTCTTGATTGAGTTCAGGCTTTTTAATATATAAACTCTGGCTTAAAATGCATCAAGAGGATTTTTAAGTCTGAGTTTGTTTCTCCTAATCCTTGCCTATAAAAGCAAACCTTACAAGGCAGCAGGGCATGGGTCAGGTAGTACTGGGTTATATGATCCTCCTAACTGCTCCGAACTGGAGCAGTTAGGAGGAGTTACTTTCTGTAAACATTACTTTAAAACATTAAACAAGATGTTTTGGAAATGCATTAGGAAAAACAAATTACATCTAACAAAATACTAGAGATTTATAATAAGGCAAGCATAGGTTTTGTAGTTGGAATCACTAGTTAGTTACTGAGCTTACACTGCATCAGAGATTTAAACAGAACACAAACATACATAAAGTAACTTACGGGTAAGTTAATACCGCCCAAGAGGTTTAAACACAAACATACAAATATTTAGACAATAAGTCAGTGAAAGCATCTATGAATGACTTTATGAACTGCATCAATCTTAGAGTTTACTATATTGATCTGGATATCATTACAGTAGTTTAATAAAGCAACTTCTGAGATTAAAATCTTTAAAATAATTTATTCTAATTTTTTTAAGAATGAGAAAGTTTTTCTCACTTTAAATTGTTAACCCATCATCAACTTTAAATGATTTTGCTGGGAAAGTACTTTCATTGTTCATTTACTCGCATAAATTGGTAAAACAGATTTTATACATATTTATAAAAGCTTAAAATGTTTTACATTATGCACAGATAGTCCTGGTGGCCTTTGTGAATGTCCTAGCGGCCTTTGACTGTTTAATTGTTTGAAGTAGTACAGGGGTAGGAGTTCTGTACAATGGAAAATTTTGGATAATTTTATAGAGAAAAGTAAACAATTTACTAGTGTGTTTTATCAGTCTACATATTCCTTAAGAGAGTGCAAATACATTCATGGATTATTCATGGATATTCAATCTATCCAAATACATTCTTCTATCTCTATGGAATCAGATTGTGTTGTGTTTAGTGCATAAAAGATATCTGTTGTATATGTTCACAACTATCAAGCAATTGATAACAGGAGAATTTTCAGATATTTGATTGCATTGAATCTACAGTAGTGGCCAAAAAATTTTGCGGTGTAAATTTTTTATTGAATAAACACAATAGAAAATGTAAAATAAATGAAAAAAAAATAGATAAAAATTATCAAAAATTGTTAATATTCAATAAAATAATAGTTATAGCACCAAATTATAGCAAAAGTTTAAATGACTTGAATGTTATAGTTCAATACTTTGTTGGATGTCCCTTATTATCAAGCACGGCTTGTATTCTTCTTGGCATACTATGTACTAATGTTTTACAAAATTCTCGAGTGATTTCATTAGTCCACACTTCTTTAAGAACTTTTTGAAGATGTTCCTCAGATTTTGGCTGATGTGCTGCAACTTTCTGCTTCATTATATTCCAGCAGTACTCAATAACATTAAGATAGGGTGAACTTGAGGGTCAATTAGATAATAATTCAATTTTATTATCAGTAAACCACTTCTTAACTGTTTTAGCTGTATGAGAAGGTGCTGAATCTTGCTGGAAAATGCTGGTTTTAGTAATTTCCATGTGCAGTTTCACTTTGTCTTTCAATACACAGATACTTTTGTGCATTGACTTTTTCACCTTTTTTAAAGATGTGCAACCCGCATCGGCCTTGCGCTGTGATTGCTCCCCATACCATGACTGAAGGAGGTCGTTTTACTGTTTTTTATGGTATACTTTGGATTCAGGCGTTCTCACACAGGTCTTCTAACATAATTATAGCCTATGCTTCTAACTTGTTATAAGGTACTTTCGTCTGTAAACATTTCACGTTCCCACCATTCCGGTGTCTTGTCTTTTAAACCCTTACAAAATTTAATCCTAGCTTGTTATTGAGATGGAGTTAATAAAGGCTTTTTAGCTGGTCTTCTTGCAACTAGATTAAAGTCATAACACAATCTTCTTCTAATTGTTCTCAAACTAATAGTAAGTCCCCTTTCCATAGCAAGTTGTGATAACCTTGCAAATGTTGTGTGGGGCTCACTATTAACAACATTCTTTAAAAAAAGGTCTTCTCGTGATGTACTCACACGTTTTCTACCACAATTTTTGCAATTTGAATAGTCTTCCACACGTAAAGCTTTTTGCATGGCACATCTTGATATTTTTAATTGTTTTGCTATACTACTTTGAGAATAGCCCTCCGAAAATAGTGCATTATTTTTACCTTTAACAAAGTTATTAGTATCACGCTTTTTACCCATAATATCACAACTATGGCAACCTGACTGTGTAAAATAAATCAAAATATCTTCAAAAATCAAAATATAATAAAAAAATTATTTGTATCCCAGGTAATAATGCCATAAATAAACAATAAGTTTAAAAAGTTTAAAAAATGTAGCCTACCTTAAATTTTTGGCCACTACTGTAGTATGCTTATATCTCGTCTTAACATTTTAACGCAAATAATAACAATTTTTGTTGTTGGAAACAGACATCTTTTAAGATATAAACAATATTAAATTAATATTTGTGTTTTATAGATCAATATCACATATAACAGATATGTTGTTGTTTGAAACAATGGCATATCGTTTAAGATATAACCTATTTTACAATCTTTATCGATAATAGTATGATTTTTTAATCTAAAAGTAAAACTAAATTTTTTATAATATAAAGTATGTATGTTTTTACAGGTTAGAGTTTCTGGGTTTCAGCCACCTTTTTCGTTGATACCAAAACATACACGACTTTCCATAAGGTAAATTTTAAGATATGGTTCAATTTTGTTTAAATTTTATTCAGCTTTAATTTTTATAAACTACTTTATAAGTGCTTCAGTTTTTTAAGTTATAACATAAGTGTTTATAACTGTGTGCGTAACTCTTTTTACATATAAATCGACATCATTGTAGACTTGGTTATTTGTTTCTTAAGAAATTTATTCATAAAATTATAATATTAAACAGCAGTCAATATAATATCTGCAGCCACTGTACATGTAACTCTTGCCAATAAAAAGTTATGATTGAATTTTTGACTCTTAACAACAATAACATTGTTTAAACTCTTTACATATTTTATTGAAAGCTATATGCCTTATATAGTAAAATAAATGTTTATTTTTTCAATAAGAGTATCAAAACATAACAGTCTGGAAAATACCAAATATCAATTGTTCTCATAAAGCTGTTGCTAAAGAATGTATATATAACTAAAATTGATTATAAAAAGACAACAATTGTATACACAATACTGTACTAAAGTGTGTGATTTGTGTAAAAAGTTAAATTGTTAAAAAATGTTAAAATGTTAAATAGACTGTTATTTTATGCTCAGAAAATTATGCACGAGGCTGGATATAAAAGATATAAAGTAGGTACAATATGTGTGTTTATATTATTTGTAACTAGCTGTTGACTCGCACTCATAAAACATGTGAACACTAAATTTGACTTAAAATAAACTCAACTGAATTATATTGTTAATTTTACACATTTATCTTTAAGCCTAAGCATTTATCTCTAAGCATAATTATTTTAAACACTTGTTACCTCAGAATTAAGTTTAAAATTAAATCTTTAGTAAGATATATATTTTAAAAGAGAGTTATGCAATAAAAATTTAATTACATTTATATATTAATGCACTATGTCGTAATTTTATACAAATGGGTGGCCAAAAATAGTTTTGAAGAAAGTAATAACTTTTTGTCATTTAAACAAATTTATTAACTTATTTAGTTCAAACGCCTGGACGGCGCTGCGTTTTGACCCAATTTTAAGAGTTTTTTATAAAAGTACAAATTTCAAATTTTTTTTAAATTTGTTGGGCCCTATTTTTGGGACTGTTTTTTTAGGGACAACTCCGAAAAACTAGCCACACCACTGATTACATTATTTATTATTAATTATATTGTTTCATTGGAGCAGATAACTTATGAACATTACCCTTACAGACCTAATTAGTAAACTGTGTAGGCCATAAATACCTAAGAGGACACTAGTACTTCTACAAAAGGGTACAAACTTGTTTTAATTTTTAAAAAGAGAATATTTAAAAAACTTTCTTCAAAGTGGAAATTTTTCATAGTTTTTACTTTTAATATTGCTATATTTATTTCACACGTCAATGTTTTCATCTTCCAAATAATCTTCGTTAGTAGCTTCTAAATTGTTCATTATTTCATCTTCTAAGTTAATCATTTCTGTTGGTTCTGATAATTCTAAGTCTGAGGATTCTAGTTCTGTCAGTTTTATTGATTCTTTAATGTCCACTTCTAAAATTAAAAAACTATTTACTTTTTTTGGAAGTTTGAGCACAACTTTCTTTGTCCGACTAGATTCCAAGGAGATAGAACTAATAGGAGGATTGGATCATCTCATTGCACGGTTAAAGACGTCTTTAAAATTTACTTGTCTTGAACATTTACGAGCATGTAGTTCACGATGTTGTCTGTAATATTTGTTTCGGCATTCAGATGCTTCCTCGGCTAAAACTCCCAAGGGAACTGGCAAGTTTATCATTATTTCTGCTCCATGTGCAAGAACTTTGTGAACTGTTGACGGCATTTTATACCAATAATGCTGATCTAAATATCGACAGTATACTGTTTTACAGTATAGCCCAATTAACTCTGGATTCAATGTTTGCTGACAACTTATTGCAATTAAGATATTTTTGAACATTTTAATAATTTTTTTAACAGTTCCTAATATTTCGCTTAGTTCTTTTGGATCAGAGAACGCTTTTCTGCAAACATTTCGGGTGGTAGATGTTACTGCTCCACTAACTGCAGGAAAATCAACTCGGAGATGCTTCGTTTTGAACATTAATTGCTGGAATATTTTCTTTTTGTTATCGTATACTGTCTTGACTTCTTTGGTAACTTTCCATTTTTTGTATTCGAGTCAGTATGAAATATGTAAAAGACACTCTAGAAATCTTATCTAAGCATGATAAGCTTATCATCACCTTTTTTTGCTCTTAATCCACTTAGAAAGTTCTTCAAACAAGTCATTGCAGTTGGTGTAGCTCTGCAAATACAACAACACTGCGTTGACAATGTGTTTGTTATAATTGCTAAAACCTTTCCATCAATCATGCTCAAAATAAAATTGAAATCAATAATAACAAACTTTCCATTAACCAATTCGATACTAACTGAATGCAAATCCGAAATTTCATTTTCTATTTGACGTTTTTTTCCTAAAACGACTTCGGCAGTTTCTTTGATGAAATGAAGTTCAATTGGCCTACAAAATCTTATCTAAAAGGCATAAAGTTGGTCCATAAAAAGTCATTTTTTGAATTTGACACACTAAGCCTCAAAGGTGTTGTTACAACTGCAAACATGCTTGAATCTTGACTGTCAACAGAATCGGAAAACGCTTGGTTATACAATACCTGCCCGGTAGATTCATCCATACCCCAACTGTTTAAAAGCAACATATTTTCACTTAGTTTGTTACTGATATCCAAATAACCCATTTTTTTTTTTTGCCTCATTTTTACAATTCTTTCAGCGGTATGATTCATAAGTGCTTGTAAATCTACTCTTAAATCTTGACTCTTAAATCACTGACTTCCAAGTGATTATCCTGTGGATAACACAACTTAAGTGCTTTTTTAACTGTTGAATAAGATGGATATCTTATTTTAGATGCCTGTTGGATTCGTTTGTAGCCAGATACGCTAAGATCTACGTCAATTATTATTGCAGCCGCTTCTTCAGCTGTCATTTTATCGTTGCCATTTGTCAACTGAACAAACATATGATGTGTATCTTTAAGATTTTTGATGACATGTGTTAACACATTGAATAAAGAAAAATCTTTTTGATTATATACTTTTCTACGGGCTATAAGCAATGACTTTTCAATTGAATCAAAATTTGTATGCTCTCCTGCGATTACCCGACGTTTACTTCTCTTACTCATATCGTCAAAATCTTTCTTTGGCCGGCCTTTTATATTTTGTGCCAACTCCAATGACAAAAAGTCTATTTCAAACTTTTGATTTAACCATTTTTCGTGTTTTTTTTTGGAAAAAAACTGTGTTTCTTGATGAATCTCTCCAAAATCTTTGGTAATTCGATTCAACTCCATTTAACTTTTGTACCAAGTTTTCTTTTTTACCATCACTCATACAAACTCTAGAGGTTATAAAAAGTAAAGCATTGTTTATATTTTCTTCTTTTGTTGAATATTTGAAACAGCTAATAATATCTTTAATTGTAAAATCCATTGCTTTTAATTTTAGTTGAATATAAAACGCTTTGTTCTTTTTATTTTTTTTTTTTTTTTTTTAATTGTGTTAATTGCAAGCATGGAATGTTAATTTTAAGGACAGGATAATAACATATATGCAAATAATTATCTAATTAAATGTCAATTATCAATAATAAACTAAAATTTTCAATTGATTATTGAATACAAAGTCTCATGTAGACTTTAGATCAATTAACACTTGGGAAAACAAAAACTTGAAAATTGGCTATAATCCAGGTAGCGCAAACTTCAAAGAAAAATTTCTCGCATAGTCGCAAAAAGTCGCAGCTAATTTTTTAATTTCTTAAAAATAGACTCAATTCCACGTTATTTAATAATAATTTGGTCGATACCTTTTGATACTTTATTTTTTGCTAGTTCACGGAAGTTGGAAGTTATGATTTAAACTTTTTTTTTCGGCTTAAAACATCATGAAAATTAAAAAAGAAAAAAAAAAAATTTTTTTTTTGAGCATCTTAAGACGTATATAATTTGATACTCTTTAATATATAAACAAATTGACAGAAAAAAAATTATTCCCGAAACACTGCAAGAAAAACAAAAACATAATTTTCTTTGAAAACTTAAATTTGGCAACCATTTTTGAATTTAATGGTCACTATCTCTGGGGTTACTATCACCAGAGTAAAAATATTTTGTATTTTCCTTAATCTTAGTATTTTGAAGCAGTAGGAATTTAGTTTTCAAAAATCTGAGACAACTTTTTTTTGTATTTTGGCCACCCCGAAACACATAGTGTTTTATAGGTTGCAAAAAAACATTTCAAAAAAACACATAGGTTGCAAAAAAACATTTCTTTGTTACTCAAGAACATAAACAACACATCTACTTGTTTTATACTTTATTTTTACCCTTTTTTTTTCCTTTTCCCGCCCATATCCATCAGTCGATTTATGCAACGTATATATACGTGATTCAAGGCAATTTTTGTTTTCAGAGATTTCTATTCAGTAAGTTCATATTTTCACTTTACGTATTTTCTCGTGTATGCTAGATTTTTTTTTTTACGCAATTAACAATTTTCTTATTTATTACGATATGGGTTAAAAAATTTTAAATATTGAAGGACGATGATTTTTCCCCTAATGTCGAAAAATTGCTTCAAGATTCAAAATTGCGCTTTGGCAAATTTATAATTAATTCACTTTTTTAAATTGGTCTGTCACCCGGCGTGGCATACTTTCCTACAGCTCAACAGTTTTTTTACCTTTTTTTTTCTTTTCATGTTTAGACCAAAAAGTTACATACGTGTTCCTGTTTACTTTTCTCCTACTTCACCGAAGACATCGTACGAAGGTTTGTTGGTTGTTTCTCCTGAGCAAGGAAACCCACTCTGTGTAAAGTTAAAGGCAGTTAGCAAATAAGTGGTAATGTTTTTGATGATATTTCCGCCCGATCAAATTGTATCTATCATTCAATTAAATCCAACACAACGTGTGACGAGGAAAAATTCACTTAGGAAAAAAACCACTCTGGGTTCTAAAACTGTGTGTTATAATATAGAGCAGTATTATAAAGCAAACAACAATGAAACAGTTAACATAACAGCAATGAAATAAAAAGTTAAACAGTTAAACAAAAATAACTGAACAATTAACTTGAAACAAAACGTGACCAAGTATCAACTGAACAAATAAATTGAAACGAAATGTAACAAAAAGAAAAAATAATCAAGCTTAATTGAAGCTGAACTAATAATTATCATAGTTAACATAATTACCAACAGTAAACAATTTAATGACGACACTTTTTCAAAAAGAAAAAGAAAAGATAAAAAGAAACCAAAATAAATATAAACGAAGTTTTTGACATTTTACTTTGTTTTTATTTGACTATATTTATTAAATATTTTCTGTAACCTAATATTTGTATTTTTCATGTTTGGGAGTATATTAATTTTGTATATATGTATTATATAAATATATATTTTTTTGTATTTTATCTAACTGATTTTTCAAGAGATTTTTATAATAATTTTTATATCTTTTTTAATGACAAATGTTTTTCACAACATATTTTATTACCTGTTTTATTATCTTTATATGGCTATTTTATTGTATATTTATTATATATGTATATTTATTACATATTTTGTGTACGCATAAAATATGTAATAAATATGAATACAATAGTTTTTTTTAAATAATAGTTGGGAAGAGAGACACCATTTAACAGTTGGGAAGAGAGACACCATGATCAGGTTAAATAACAGTTGGGAAGAGAGACACCATGATCAGGTTAAATAACAGTTGGGAAGAGAGACACCATGATCAGGTTAAATAACAGTTAACAAGAGAGACACCATGATCAGGTTAAATAACAGTTGGGAAGAGAGACACCATGATCAGGTTTTTACTTATGTTGAAATTAAAGAGGAAAAAAAAACTTGTTGCAATCAGAAACACGCCATACGGTAAATTACCTGAAGCTTCTAAAATTAAAAAAATGTTGTTAAAAAGTTATTACTTCCGCTATTTTGTTTTGCTGTTTTACATTAGAAATACCCTTAGCGTACACTTCTTATATTCCAGAGTGAATTAACTTACAAAAGTTTATATCAATTAAGTTGTTAAGTTTACATCAACTTGTTAAGTTTACATCAATTAAGTTGTTGTCAAAAACAAATCATAATTTTTATAACTATATTCATATCGTTATCCTACCCTTATGATGATCGAGTTGCTCGACAACTACCATATTATAAATATTGTAGCTTCATAGCTAGCTTCCTTCTTATGAACTATTCACGAATGGATCATGCTTTAAAGGCCGTGGGCAAAGATATGAGTGAAAAAATTAAAGTCCCAACGTATGGTTTTATAAGATCAATCTTGTTTTCAACAAATGAAAAACCGAATAATTTGAGCAACAATATGGACACTTAGTAGATCTATAAAAAGTAGAGTTTACTCAGAGCTGTTTAGAGGTCGATGAGCCTAAGCTAGATTTTTATGGATCCTCTAGAAAAAGTTTTATCCTTTTTTCCAATTTTGTAGATAGTGAACCATTTTTAACCTCCCAGTTCTTTGAATAAAATAAAATTTAAAAAAATGAAGTCAACAGATTTCATAGTCACGGCATAACTATTTAGCACTTATATTTAATTGATCCATTTTCTAAATAGAGCAAAAAAAATGTTGAATAAAATTTTTTTAAACCATGACAAATAATAAAAATTAACAATTAAGATTGTATGCTGATTAAAAATTTACTTAAAATTAAATTCAAAAGTAAATGGCAATCTTTTCCATATTTAACCAAAATAATGTTTAACGATTATTTTGAAACGTAAATTGTTTTCAATAAAAACAGTTTGAAAAATGAAAAATATTTTTCATTTTTCAAACTGTTGCAAAGAATTATTACAAACTACGATGTTTTCAGTTTATGTTGAAACAACTTTTAATAAAAGCTTTTTCTTTCCAATCTTCTAATAACACGTATTACTTCAATATCTAAAAATATTATTAATTAATTTTGCAAACAAACAGCCACATATGTGTTATTTTAATAACATTTGAACATGAATTAATAGTTGATAAGATTTTACTGTCCAAGATCATTGTTTAGTAAAAGGTGTTCATTAAAACCGCAGCAAAATGGGCCAAAAAAAAATTAAAATAAAAAAAACTAAAAAAATATGTTTATTAAATTCGCAACCATATAATAAAACATGTGATGCTCTATTTTACTACTTTGTAAATTGTTTTTAGTAAAATAGTATATTTTAAGACGACAAAAATCAGTTTTTTACAAAAAGCGCGAAATTTTTAAATTTTATGCGTAGCTTTAAACAGTAACTTTAATTTTAATTTAACAGTAATTTTAACAGTAACTTTAAAAATTCTATGAGAATACGGAATTAGTTTATATATTTAAACTGTTTAACAGCATACCTTTACGAAAAAAGTATAAAGTAAAGAACAACATTTACAATACACTTATAAACTGGCTTTAAAATAACGAGGTAAATTTTTAACATTTATTACTCTTATTTTGTACAAAAAGTATTATTTTGTACATCACATAATTTAGGGAACCTACGAGAACCTTTATTTAGTGCTTGAACTAGTAAATGCAATATGTATACAACCTATTTGAACTATAAGCATTGCCCCTAACTTTCTTTTTTGGATTTCTTTAACATTTTAAAAAAGTGACTTGTAATTCATGTTATTTGCTTGAAATCAACTTTTTTTTCTCAAAAACAAAAATACATTTTACATTATTTTTTATTTAATTCAATGCAAATTGTAGAGTTTAGCAAAAAAAAAGTTTTTTTGTTTAGCAATAATATGAAACTTGGTGGCATTGACCGGCTTATAAAATAATTACTAATTATAAATCATTCTTTTCATCGATAATAACTCTTCTAGTTTCTGTAAATATTAAATTAGAGGATTCTGAGTGCAAAAACTTTACAAAAGTATAACGTAGAAATTGGAAAGCTTTAAGCAATAATGAAACTCATTTTGAGTAAAGTAATGAAAATTGGCTTAAGATCTAAATATACCTAGACTTTATTAAATGCATCAGTTAATGAAGTTGTTAAAGCATGTAGCTCTTTTGAAAAAGTTTCGAACAGAACAAAAAAAAAGAAAGAAAAAAGAATAATAGTTTTATTAACAGTTTATCTAGTCCTAAGTTACCTTAGTACTCAAATCCTAAGTTACCTTAGTACCCATGCCCTAAGTTACCTTAGTACCCAAGTCCTAAGTTACTTCATGCAACAAAATTGAAACTAAAAAGTGAGTTTAAGTACAAGAATGCCACAAAAGATGCAGAAATTCGAAATAGAAACTACATTGAAGCTGTTAAGAAATATTCACCTGATGAAGTTTTAGCATTAGTTATTAATGGTGATATATCAAAATCAACACACTAGCTTTTAAGAAATGGTGCTGAAAAAAGGCTACCACATATATTCTTAGAACATTCATCTAGATGATTATTTAGTACACAAACCACTAAAAGATCTTTTAAACCATGCTCTTAAAAGGCAGTGTGATGTACAAACTTCTGTGCTAATCACTATATTTTGGGAACTAACTAAAATGACGTTTAGATGCAAGCCTGGATTTGATAATGCTACAGGACATATTGCTTAAAACAGATAAGTCAAAATAAAAATAGTGAACAAGGTCTAACAAATGAAGAGTACTTGTATTATGGTATTAATTACATTAAATATCAACCATGGAATTATCTTTCCTCTGAAATCAAGACAATGTTTCAAAAAAAAAAAGTAGATCTCTCTTCATCAACAAAGTCAAGAAATTTATCCAAGCTAAAAATAACAAGTAAAGCTTCGGCTGCATTATTTATCTCAATTATTGTTTTTCATGTTGTTTTAACATTATCCTTTATACCTGTAAAATTCAAGTTGTTTTTGTCTCTTTTCTTATCATTCTATTTAAGAGCCTGTTATTTATTCATTTATTTTTTGTTTCTTATTCTTTCTTTTTTTAAGTGTCTTTTTTTTTGTTATTTTCAGTGTATTTTTTTTTTGTTTTTATTTATTATAGTATTATTATTTTAATATTACCTGATATTATTATTCATCTACTACTAATTTATAATGAATATTTGTAGGTTGTCACGTTTTTGTCAGTTAAATAACTGTTTGTGACTGATCTAACTTTGTATTTACTTTATAAAGTGAAATAAATGATTGATTGATTATGGTATAAAAACCTATTCTTATATATTGAATTTGATAAAGAAGGCAAAAACAAGTGTATAAACTTTTGTACACTTTTTGTACACATCAAAGTTTTACAATAAAGATGAATTCGAATTGTATTGAGATGATGGTCTAGCAGTGTTTAAGAACCGGAATGGCCGAGAGGTTGGAAAAAATTAAAATGCACTTTGTGAAAATTTTTAAAAATAATGATCTTATATCCATCAGCTGTAGTTAATTATCTGGATTTAACGTTAAATCTTAATGACAGTTCTTTCCAACCGCCCACCAAGTATAAAAAACAGCCTTCCTCAAACTATTGAATTGATTTCTCAAACTATCGAATTGAAAAAGATTGTCAAACAATTCTTTTAACCAAAATATCTTGAAACAATCCATTCCTTCTTATTAAGATGCATTATTTAAATTAGGTTTTATCTGCAAACTCGCTTACCATCCAAATAAAAAACCGACCCATTCAAAATTCACAAGCAAAACATAGTCTGGTACAACCCACTTTTCAGCATCAATGTTGCAACAAAAATAGGCAGACGTTTTTTGAACATGGTAAACCTGCACTTTCCGGTTGGTCACAAACTTCGTAAGATATTTAATCGAAATACCATTAAAATAAGCTATTCATGCATGCCGTATGCCAAACATCAAGTCCATCATTAATTCGCACAATCACAGGATATTATATAACCAAGGTAAAGATGAGGAAAAACTTGTAACTGTGTGAACAAATCCATTTGTTCCATGAACAATCGGTGCTTTGTCGATTTCTTTGAATCAATCGGTTCTTTGCCGATTGTTCCATGAACAATCGACAAGAATCGATTGTTCATGGAACAGTGTTCCATGAACAATCGGTGATTTATTTGATGTTATTTGACGACAAAAAGTGTCGTCAAATAAACCTGACTACAAAGAAAAAGTATATTTTGGATTATGTGAAACTCCATTCAAACTTCGGTAAGCTAACCACCTAAAGTTTTTTAACATTAATAAATATAAAAATGATACCAAGTTGTTTAAAAAAATTTGGGACATAAAAGACAAAATGTTTACACCCTTAATTAAGTGGAAAATTGTAAAACGTTGCAATCCTTATAACACTTCGTCAAAAATTTGCAATCTTTGCTTATACGAAAAATTACATATTTTAACATATAAATGTGATAACTTAATAAATAAACGAAATGATTTCAAAATGCAGACACAAGAATAAATTTCTCTTATCTTTTTTTGACACCGGTGATTAGCTAATATTTTGTTTTTTTCTTTGGTCGCTATCAAGCATGTCTTAGCGACGTAAAAATCCCACTACTCAGTATTTTGTAATTTTTAGCGGTTTTTTTTGTTTCAGATTTTGTATTCAATGGCTGATGATTGCCGCTTAGGCTTGAAACTTAATGTACCATAGAAAAAGTTGTTTTTTCTTCGTTAATATATATACATATGTATATAGATATATATATATATATATATATATATATATATATATATATATATATACAGTGCTTTTTTTTTCTAGACAAAAAGGTGATGGAACTCTACTTTTTTTATAACACATCGCTCAATAAGTCCGTAGGATGACATATAGATGGCAACACAAATACCGAATCCGTATTGTTTTTAGAAAGTACCAACCTTCAAACGATATCTGTCAAAGTTTCATGACAATCGAACCATTATTTACCAAGTTAGTGTGTGAACGATTGAATCAACTTTTGTGAATTGAAAAAAATGGAAAAATCAGAATTTCGTGTGCTCATTAAGCATTGCTTTTTGATGGGAAAAAACACGGTGCAGACCAAACAATGGCTTGATAAGTGTTATTCGGACTCCTCTCCATCGAGGCAAATGGTTGAAAAGTGGTTTGCTGACTTTAAACGTGGTCGTACAAACACCGATGATGCTGAACGCTCCGGTCGCCCAAATTCGGCAGTTACCGAGGAAAATATCAAAAAAATCCATAAAATCGTCTTATCCGACCGCAAATTGAAATTGAAGGAGATTGCCGAGGCCATAAAGATATCAGAAGGCAGTGTGTTTACAATATTACACGAACATTTGGGTATGAGAAAGCTTTGTTCGAAATGGGTGCCGCGTTTGCTAACACCGGACCAAAAACAACAACGAATCGATGATTCTGAAGCATGTCTGGCACTATTTCACCGAGATAAAAAGGATTTTTTGCGTCGCCACGTCACAATGGATAAAACATGGATCCACCATTTCACTCCTGAGTCAAATCGACAGTCGGCTGAGTGGACACCAGCGGGTGAAAGCCGCCCAAAGCGCCCAAAGGCTCAAACTTCTGCTGGCAAGGTTATGGCCTCCATATTTTGGGATAGCCATGGTATATTGTTCATTGATTATCTTGAGAAAGGTAAAACGATCAACAGCGAATATTACATGGCATTATTGGAACGATTGAAGGCTGTAATTGACGAAAAGCGACCGCACATGAAGAAGAAAGAAATTCTCTTTCATCAAGACAATGCACCGTGTCACAAGTCAATGAAAACAATGGTAAAAATGAATGAATTACACTTCGAATTGTTGCCCCATCCACCATACTTGCCTGATTTGGCCCCCAGCGATTATTGGCTGTTCTCAGATCTCAAAAGGATGCTCCAGGGAAAGAGATTCGGATCGAATGAGGAGGTCATCGCCGAAACTGAAGCATATTTTGAAGGAAAAGATAAATCGTTCTACAAACATGGTATCGAAAAGTTAGAGAAGCGCTGGAATGACTGTATCGCCTTAAAAGGAGACTATGTTGATGAATAAAATCAAATTATGTCAAAATGTTGTTGTTTTATTAGCTATCCTACGGACTTATTGAGCGATGTGTTATGTCAAAAATGTAGCAATAGACCTTTCCCGCAAGTTGTCAAATGCGCAATGCATTGTGATAGTTGTATTCAAATCTAAACAATCCGAATAAAGTTTTTTTGAAGTAGATTTTACTACAGTGATGAGTTCTTTTAATGCTAATTTAGAAAAAAAACACAGATACTAATTGTTCTCCGAGCTGTTGTTCAGCATCTAAAGCTGTTTTTCGTGAATATAAACATGATGAAATTATTTATTTATTTCCTCATTAAAAAAAGAATACAATGCTGTTTTATGTAAATAAAACCTACTTGAATGGGGCTAAAAGGAGACAATATTTGTCTTATCACTACGCCCCGACGTGCTTTCATCAGCAAGCGTGTACAATCATTAAAATGTAAACATAAAATTACTTTGTACCAAATAAAAAATAAATACAAATTTTACAAGTATGTTAAGATCATTTACTAATCTATAATCAAAAGAAAATCTTAAAAAAAGATTTAAAAAAAAAATAATAATAATTGCACTTAAAAACTAAAAATAAGTTAATTGAATAATTTAAGGAAAATTTAAATTAAAGACCAGTCAATAAGATAGTTGTTAAAAAAGAAAAAAAAAATTAAAAAAAAAATTAAAAAAAAAAAAAATCTTAAAAAGAATTTAATTCATTTGTTAATGAATTAAAGTTTCGTTTCGAAGTTTTTGTTTAAGTTTTTGTTTGAATAGAGAAAGTAAAGAACAATTTTTCAGCTGGTTATTTAATAAAGTTTTTCATAATTTAGGATCTCTGATGGCAATAGAAAATTTAGTAACCAAATAGTGCATTTTAGGTTGCTCATAATTGTAATTTGAAAATCTTGTAGGGTACTCGTGAATAATTTTATTGAAAAGTGTATTAAATATTATAGGAGTTACTTTATTATAAAGTTTGTACATAAATATAAGAATTTGATAAAGTTTTAACTAAAAAACATTAAGTATGTGATGATTTTTAAATAGTTCTTTAGAATGTTTGAAACGACCTGCACCTGAAATAATTCTTACAGCGTGTTTTTTTTTTACTTACTTACATTTGAGCTGCACCATGCAATATTTTCATATTTATATGACAATGTATGATGTAGAAATATAAGATTTTTAAGCAGTTTTAGTTTAATAATTGTTTAGCTTTGTATAGAATGCCAATATTTTTTGAAATTTTATCTTCTAACGTTCTTATGTGTTCTCTCCATATCAAGTTTTCGTCAAGTATCACTCCTAAAAACTTTAATGATGACTCTCTAATTATTTTATAGTTGCCAATATATAGACCAGGAAGTTTTTCTTTATCGTGAATTCTATGAAAAATAGTATATTTAATTTTATTTAAATTTAAGGACAATTTGTTTGCCTTAAACCATTCCGCTAGATTTAAAAATTCCTTGTTTACTATTTTAAATAAAAGGTTGACATCTCCATTAGAATAAAATAAATTCGTGTCATCTGCAAATAAAACTGAATTTAAAATGTTTGAAAACTTATGGAAATTGTTTACATAAATAAGAAATAAAAGTGGATCCTTGTTTTGAGCTTTGGGGAATACCGCAAGTTATAGTCAAGTAATCCGTTTTTCCTTATTCGTGTGCTATGTATTGTTTTCTATTGCTTAGATTTTTGAGCCATTCTAAATATGTGCTTTTAACTCCATAACTTTTAAGTTTTTTTTTATAAGAATGCTATGGTCTACTGTATCAAAGGCTTTGCAAAGATCTATAAAAACTCCGAGGGTAAACTTACTTTCGTCAAATGTTTTAAATATATCGTGAACAATACTATTAATGGTATGATCAGTTGATCACCCTGGCTGAAAATCCAAACTGTTTATTATATAGAATATTATTTATATTTAGAAAAGTTAAAATTCGGTTATACATAATTCACTCTAAGATTTTCGAGAAGCAAGGAAGAATTGAAATTGGTCTGTAATTTTCAGGAATAGAAATGTCTCCTGATTTGAAAATAAGTATAACCCTCGCAATTTTAAGTTTCTCCGGATAAATACCTAGTTTTAAAGATAGATTAAAATTATGTAAAAAATGTTAAGTATTTTATCGATTTTTTAATTACATTACTACTAATATTAGCATACCTTACACTTTTGTTTAGTTTTAAAAGATATACTGCATCTAAGAGTTGCTTTTCAGTAATTTCATAATTATCCATCTTAGAGGTCTTATTTGGAGTAAAATATGACCGTAAGTTTACTTCAGTAGTCTCTATTTTCAAATAAAGTGGTACCTGCACAGACAAAATATTAGGTGTTTCAGCAATTAAAGATTTATTTGTAATAGTTTTATTTTCAATATTTAGATTTATAGGAAGACTATTTCCGTCAGTTTGTTTCGTGCCAATTACTTCCTTCATTATATTCTAAGTATTTTTTGGATCATTTTTATGTTTTATTAAATGCTCGGTATAGTAATATTTCTTTGACTTTTTAATAACCATCTCAAAAACACGTTTATAGTTTTTGTAGTTAGTTTTATTATTGAAAGTTTTTTTTTTTTTTTGAGAAACTCATTATATAGTCGTTGCTTTTTTTTTGACGACTTTTTAATTCCAGGCGTTATCCATGGATTTTATAATGCTTTTTTTTCACACATTGTGTAACTACAGGAAAAGCCGTATTGTAAAGTTGATGTACTTTATCAATAAACTTATCGTATGCCTTACCTGTGTGTTCAATATCAAGAGGTCATCCCAAATTATATCTGATAAAAGAGTATTAAAATTTTTCATGGATTTTTCATTTATATTTCGCGTATTTTTTTTACCCTTTTGTGCATAGATGTTATCACATTTTTGCGAGACAAATAACACAGGGAAGTGATCGGAAATGTCGCATTTAAATATTCCTCTTTTGATTTTTGATTTGAATTCATATATAGATAGTTGTAAAATAAGAGCCAAAAAACATCGAAATCTTGGCTATTATTTATTTAAAAATTTAGTAAAAATGTAAAAGCATCCATAAATGTGTTTGTTACAAAGTGTAATATTGCGTCTGCGATACGTAAACAATACACATGGGGCAGTCTACTGGTGAAGTACTTTATGCTAAATGCAATTGAAAAGCTAATGTATGGGGCTGATTTAAGCATGTTCCTACATCATTATATCAACTAGTTAATTGTATTGAGTCAGACATTAAACTTGTCTCAGAAGTAAAACACGTATTGACGTTTTACAGATATGACGTGTTCCAGGTGAATCAATCCACTCTGTAGTAATTTTATTTTCAAATCTTAAATTTTGAAAAAATTGACGTTTATAAAGACAAGAATGGTACGCACAAAAAGATCTTTAGTTTGAGGAACCCGTAAATATTGTTTTGCAATTTTTTATGCAGTTCTGAAAATGTTTGCTGTGACAATTTTCTCACGCGTTAAAGGTTTTATAATATTTTTTAAAAGAGTCTCTTTTTAAGCTTTTTTTCTTATCTTTAATACATCTTAAAGTTCCCATTTTTTGTGACCAAATGTTTTCTAACGAATCGAACTTAACTGTTCCTCTCTATTTTCGTCGTAATAAGAAACTTTATAATTGGACTATTCTTTAGATATTTTCATTCCGATCTTAGCTTCTAAGCCAAGTGATTTCACTTTTAGGAAGGTTGTGCAGCCGAGCTTTGTTGAAAACAGAGCCTCTTGGTGTTGGAACAAAACTCTGTTTTTTGTTCTAATGTTTAGCAGTTTCTAAACCGGAGAGTCAACCGAGAAGAAACTGGTGATTTTTTTTTCATAATTAGTTTTGTGTTATTTTGTTTAATTGATATTTTTATATTACTGTCGCAGATAGCGTAAAGTTTGTGTTCTAAAAAATCATTATAAGGCATTATGAGATATTCGGGCAAACATTGCACAGAAACAATAGAATTTCTTCGAAACGCAAATGGTTGTAGAATTGATATTCGGAAAAAAATTATTTGGCATCATAAAAACGAACGAAATAAACAAGAAAAAAGGTTAAAGTAAATTTTTCTCAAACAAGTTTAGTTTTTATAAGAAACCATAGATTTTAAAACACAGCGAGGTATTTTTAATACATTTATTACATAATAATACGAGGCAGTGACTGATCCAGGGAGGGGATGGGGTATGCATTTCCAACCCCCACCACCACTATCAGATTTTAAAATTCTTAAAATATCTTAGAAACTAAGGCCATTTTTTTTTTTGAGACAAAAGTATAGTACAAAATTTAAATTATTTAATCATCACCCACCCACCCCCTCCCCACCAAAAGTTCATGGATTCGTCACTGGTACAAGGGGAAAAAAATGAATATATATATATATATATGAATATATATAAAAAAAATGAATATATATATATATATATATATACATATATATATATGCAACCGTAGTGTCTAATACAATTAGAAACTACTTTTGCACCTATATATATATATATATATATATATATATATATATATATATATATATATATATACATATATATATATATATATATATATATATATATATATATATATATATATATATATATATATATATATATATATATATATATATATATATAATTTAAAATTAATAACACGCGATTAACTAAGAAAAGTTCCTTTATTTTAAAATTATCAAAATATAAAAATTCTTAAATGGATTCAATTCAACAAAATAAAATTAAATTGAATTCACAAGATTTTCATCAAACTAATGACTTTGAACTTAACGAAAAACTTGATCTTAAATTACTTTTATGATACAAGTGCTTAACAAAATACTATTCTTTACAAAATACTACTCTTATTTTTATAATAATAAATTAAAAGGAACTTCTTCAGCGGGATCATATTAATGTTATTCATTTTAATATTAGAAGCTTAAAAAAAACTGAAAATTTTTACAATAACTTAGAAGAAACAAAGAAGATTTTTAACGTAATATGCGTAACAGAAACGTAGTGCAGCTTTGACGACATTGCATTGAACCCAAATCTCCATCTTTCATTTAATATGGTCCCGCTTGCATGTAAAACAAACAAGCGAGGTGGAGGTGTTCTTACTTATGTAAACAATAGTTTGCAGTTTATTAACAGGCCTGACATGAGTATTTCTGATGGCGATAAAGAGATTTTAACTATTGAAATTATGACCGAAAAAATAAAAATATAATTTTAAAATGCAGCTATCGCCCACCATCAGGCGCAATTAAAAGTTTTAATAATCTTTTAATTAATGATGTCATAAAAAAAAGGTTTTCACGAAAAAAAATTAAGTTATTAAACTGGTGATCTAAACTTAAAATTTTATGACTATTACATAAATAGCAATATTAAAAAATTTTATAACGATTTGTTTGAAAATGGAGCAATTCTTTTAATAAATAGACTTACAAGGGTAACAACAAAATCAGCTTCACTAATAGACAATATTATTACAACCGATACTTCAAATAAACTGCTTAAAAAAAGAATTATTAAAAGTGATTCATCTGATCATTTTCCAATTTTTTTCTCTATTAATAGAACTACTGAATTATTACTTCTACAAAAACAAATAATTATAAAATGACTTATTAACGATATTTTTATCGTCCTTATTTAAAGATCTTCCTCTTTTTTAAAGAGCAATTATCTTTGATAAATTGGAGTCTTATTAGTACTACTGAACCAAGCAATATGTACAACTCATTTTTTTAAATATTTTATTAAATTTACGATGTAAATTTTCCAAAATGCGAGATTTGTAAAACAAATAAAAAATATAAAATCACCGTGGATTACAAAAGATTTAGGAAAATCCTTGAAAATAAAACAAAAATTGTATGTTAAATAGCTAAAATTTAAAACAGTTGAAAATAAAAAACTCTATTAAACTTATGCAAAACAAAGAAAAAACCTTTAAAAAAATTACTACACCAATTTATTTGAAAAATACAAAAATGATTCTAAAAAACATGGATATGTATGAAATCATCAGTAATCATAAAATAAAAATGTACTCTCTGCCCAAAGTTATTGAAATTAATGGCGAACTCTTAAATGATCATAATTAGAATAGCGAGCATTTATTTGTCCCTATTGTCACTAATTTAGCAAGTGACACTCCCTCTCCTTTAAACTCTTCTCTAAATTTTTTTTTTTTTTTTGTTATTTCACCTCCCCAAGGCCCAGAAAGCCACTACAGACGAGGAGGCTACTTAATTGTGGTTTATTACCCTCTCTCAACTCTATAACTCCGAAACACGAACCTTGACGAAAAAGGCCGCTGCGCGGAGAAACAAGTTGAGCGCGGTACTACCAGGGAAGTGGGAATATTTTTGTGGGAATATTTTTGAAACAACATTTGAAAATTTTGAATTGGCCTACAAAACGATTAAACTTAATAAAGCGGTTGGACCAGGCGATATATTAATGGAAATATTGTTATTGGTTGTTATGACATCATAAAAAATATTCTTTTCAAAATAGTAATCCAAATAAACAAGCAATATTTCCAGATGCTCTCAAAATTACTAGAGTTACATCAATCTTTAAAGAAGGTGAACTAACTAAACTCAATAACTATCGCCCAATTTCAGTTTTTTCAGAAATTTTGGAAAGAATTTTGTATAATAGAATATATAATTATAAATAAAATATTATACAACAATCAATTTAGATTCAAAAAAATAACTCTGCCGAACATGCAATACTTCAACTTACTAGAAATATTGCAAATTCATTTGAAAAACCACAATATACTCTAGGCATCTTCATAGACTCATCAAAAGCTTTTGACACTATTGATCACGAAATTCTTTTTAAAAAACTACAACTCTATGGAACCACAGGGAATGTATTATTATTATTAAAAAACTTTTTAAAAATCAGAAACAATTTGTTAAAATAGATACAACCTCATCATCAAATTTATTAAATATGTCACGCGGAGTTCCACAAGGATCCATACTCGGACTTTTGCTTTTTTTAATTTATCTTAATAATCACTATAACGCAACAAATTTGACAATAAATTATGTTTGACGATGACACTTCTTTTGTTAACTGACGATGACAAATCTTTTGTTAACTGACAATAACTTACCAACATTATTCATCAAAATGAATAATGAAATCATTAAAATTTCTAACTGGTTTAAGCCAAACAAATAATCAATAAATATCGAAAAAACTAGATGAATCCTCTTTTACCGAGCTTCGAAAAAAATCTTCTTTCGAATATTCCTTCCTTGTATACTGATAATACTGATATAAAGAGAGCTAAAGTTACTAATTTCTTGGGTGTTTGCATTAATGAAAACCTCACATGGAAAAATCATGTTTACAACCTAAACAATAAAGTTGCTAGAAATATAGGAATGCTATACAAATCAAGACCTTTTTTAAATAAACATACTTTAATTCAATTATATTACTCATTTATTCATTGCCATATTAATTATGCTAATCCTGCATGGGGTGGTGTAAACAAGTACACAAGAACTTCTTTATTGTCAACAGTAGCATATTGCACGTCTTAAAAACTTTAAAGACCGTTTTACTCATGCCAGGCCTCTTTTACTTAAAGTGAATATTCTTAATGTATATCAACTTAATGTATATAATATTCTTTACTTTATGTATAAATGTAAAACTAACACTTCCCCTTTTTCTTTTTATAATTTATACTCACATAAAAAAAAAACAATACTACCTTCGAAATGAAAACTTTATCAAACAACCTTTTTCGCATACAAATTTTGGTAGACCTTGTATCTCTTATCGAGGAGCTTTTTTATGGAACAAAATAAATTTGAAATATTTTGATTTTACTCAAGAGTGGAATTAC
The DNA here is from genome assembly GCF_038396675.1 of Hydra vulgaris. Lineage (NCBI taxonomy): Eukaryota > Metazoa > Cnidaria > Hydrozoa > Anthoathecata > Hydridae > Hydra > Hydra vulgaris. The sequence goes on from NC_088934.1 coordinate 36,683,369, forward strand.
AACACATTCAAAAGAAACTTAAACAGATAATTTTATCTATCGATAACATATTCTTATATTTTTAATTTTTATAAAGTAAAACTTTAAAAATTTAATTCGTAGTATTTACATATATAAATTTTATATATCTTTTACGTTTATTTATTTTTACTTTCGACGAGAATATATATTTAACACAATAATTGTAACGATGTAGTTGAAAAATAAAGCGGTTCTTGACGATAAGACCTTAGGTCTTTTACGAGGTCCCGCATTCTTCCTCTTACAAAGTTAATTAATCTTGTAATTATTCTATTATATTATTGAAATTATTATAATTGTAAAACGACTAATATTATAAAACATTTTAAGAAAGAACAAAAAATTAATAATTAAAAAAATATATATATAAACTATGTTAGTGTATTCTACAAACAGAGTGCTCAATGTTCTAAAAGAACAGAGAAATAATAAATTAGTAAAAACACTTATCTAATTTATATATATATTATACATATATATATATTATATATGTAATATATATATAATATAAAAAACTTCTTATTGAACATAAGTTGCACATTCCTACACCTAGAGCGAGACTGTCCGCTGTCTCTATGCAAACCTTCTAACTCAACTTCTTCTGACTTTTTCTGTAACATCTGTCGTTCTTCTAAAATCACTTACTCTTGCTCTGCGAAAGGGTTATGATGCTTTTTAGTGAGCTGAACTCGTCTTTGTGGGCCTTGGTATGTGGCCTTTATAAGGCAATTAGCCGGAGGATGATAAATCACATGGAGGATAAACGCATGGAAAGGAGGTATATATTAAATAAAATGTCATGTTAGGTGTATTTTTATATATATATTTTTTTGTCTAGTCTTTTTAAAATTATTGCTTGCATATTACCTGCATATTACCTGCATATGACCTGCAATGTATTCTCTAACTTTATCTACTTCTAACCTACACTTTCTTCTATATCACTGCATCCTGATTTTCTTCAACTGTATGTTCTACATGCTTGCTCTACATTTTTTGAATATGTTCAAATTTAATTTCTTTTCTTTTTTTACTTTAAATAATGGTTTATTAATCTGATCTAATTATTATGTAGATGTATCACTAAAATGAATCCTAAAAAAAAAAATTAAATCGAAAAAAACAACTGGAAAAAACAGTATGTCGGACCTCACCCAAAAATTTTTAATTTTGTAAACGAACTACCGCGATTGAATGTATGGAGCATCAATAGATCAAAAGATATTTTATTTATATTTATTATAGCTGGTATAATATATATATATATATATATATATATATATATATATATATATATATATATATATATATATATATATATATATATATATATATATATATATATATATATATATATATATATATATATATATATATATATATATATATAATGACTATTATAATATAGTATAATTTGTCATAATAAAATAGTATTTGTATCAACAGAAATTGATATATTTTAAACGTAACACGTTTTGCATATTTTCTATATGATTAAAATAGATTTCTTTAATGTTTTGTAAGCGGCTAAAATACTCAAAACTACTGAGTTTTTTTATGTTGTGTTTTACGTGTATTATATTATGATTTTTAATCATTTAAAATACGAGTAGTTTCTTAATAGTCGAATTGTATTTTTATAACAACGTATAAATTCTATTCATTTATTTTTAATTTTCTCTTAAACTCTGTAAAATGAATTAAGTCTATTTTCTGAATTCACGGAGTTTTTCCGCTAACTTGTACGGAATACTACGGAAACCGTGAATTTTAACGGATAAAGTGCTGTCACTTTGTTGCCGGACATTCTCCGTTGAATCTACGGCGGTTTTTTTAACAGTGTATTTTGTTTTTAAAATTGTAAAGGTTCTGATGATAAGATCATTATGATCTTCTTTCAGAAGCCTTGTTTGTTTGATCTTGTAAAATACAGTATTTGTTTTATGACAAAAGTAAACAGAAAAAAAAAAGTTGTCGTGTATAAATAATCAAAGATCATTTGTGGGTGAGGTATTGACAATATGCAAGCAACTTGGCGTAAAAGTGCTCCAATATATGATCGATAGCAAGAAAATGTTGTGGTAATTTTAAAACAATCGTTCCAACTATAGAATTTAAAAGAACAAAGACAGATATTTCAAAATTTGATGGAGGAGAACGTTACAAGTACAATGCAAGAACATACCTAGCAATTTATATTTCTTTATCTATAATTAATGTAATTATTGGGTGTTTAAAAGAACTATACAATAGTAGTAATATATTAGCAAATTTATCTTCTTATAAACATTAATAAACCAATCATTGAAAACTGCTACTCAGTTTATCGTTTTGATACTCATACCTGCTACATTCAAATCATTTACGTTCGTCTCAAGCTGCGCAACGTATAGTCACATTGAAAATTTTTAACGTGGTTTTCAAAAGTAGTTTTATTTCTTAGTTTTCTTTCAAATAAGTTCTTAAATTTCTTTCAAAACCTCTTTGTATGGAGCTAACCAATTTTTAAATTCTCTTTTAAATTTTTCATTCCGTATTAGAGGATCATTTTTGGTCAATTGGAATTCTAATTCTTTAGCCAAATTGAGCCCTTTTTTTAAATTATAAGTTAAGTTTAAAGCAGATACCACAATAATTGCTTTCTATCTTGAACTTGTATATTTGCAAATCCTTCCTTGCCAAAAGTAGAAGTAATATGTATTATTTCTGTCAGAGTTGTTAGCCCTTGGCCTTGCCTTAAGGCCGAAAATTGAGGCCTTGGTCTTGAAACTGTTCGCCTTGAAAGTTTTGGCCTTAAAAAATAATACATATTTTCTAAATGATTTCGTTGAATTCTGCGCATAACCTTGGTCTATTTTTAAAAAACATGGTTTATCGTTACATTAAGGCCAATTATTAACAAAACAGTTTTGTTAATAATTGGTCTTAATGTAAGGCAAAAATTGAAGTCATTAGTCTTGAAAATGCTTCCTTAGATTTTGGCCTTGACCTTAAAACTCTTAGCCTTGTAACGTGTGGCAACTCTGATTTCTGTTAATGTCTTTCAGATACTGTCTTCCTTTCGAACAATTTGAGGTAACCAGGGCCGATGACACCGGGGGAGGGGTCTAGCACCCCCCAATTTTTTTCAAAAGGACCTTATTTTTTCAAAGAGATTCTAGATATAGTGAACATTTTTTAAAGTTGACAATTGTACCCCCCTCCACCTCGAAACGCGTGCCGTCGGCCCTAGTAACTAAGGCCACTAGCATGCATTAGATGTTGATTGTTTAATTTCCGTACAAGCTAATGAAACAATTTGCGACGGTTTATCTCGTTTTTTACTTTAAACCCGCTTTAGGAGAGGGCATTAGTAGTTACAACTCAAACGGGACTTGTTACTAGTGTTGTGACGGGAGAGGTGGGGTCGAAAACTGAGTATCGTAATTTAACGACGACCTCTAAACACATTCAAGTACTAACTTAAGAGAAATTATTTAGTTTTATGACTGTTTATAATTTGTCCCAAGAAAAAGTGAAATACCCTTTAAACGCAGACAAAACTTCTAGTATTAAAAAACGCAAACCTCATAGAGCGATATCAAAAATCGGAAATTTCTTTTGCTAAATTTTATTTATTACTTTTGTTGTTTATATTTAATTGTTACCTACTTGGCAAATGATTTACATTTTCTTTTTAGCGTAAATAAGGCTTCGAAATTTTTTACAAAAAACGCGTTATATGGAAATCACACCGCGTTATAGGGAAGCAGTTCCAACTTGCATGGAGATTCGAGTTGTAAGATTCCGCGTGAGAGTTGACTATACTATATTTACAGTAAAATCATACTAATTTTTCGGTCCGAGGGTCGCAATTTAATTATTGCGCTATATTAATGATAGTATTGCGGATTAGAACTAAAACAAAATTACCACAAGTTAATAAATTTATTTCACATTATGCGGCATTAGAGTTTGGTCCACGTCTTCTACCAGGAATCAAAACAACATTGACAAAACGTTGACTGTATTGATGTCTGCGTTTCGCACGGCCAGTCAGGGCTTTCTTTTTCTTTTCTTGCTTATCGACCTACAAATTTAATCAACTTAGTCAAAATAAGTAACGGTCAAGCCTTAATAATAGAAATTTTTTTGAAAAATGTGCCTAAAAATTTAAAGTTAAAAACGCACCTATGACATTAAAAAAAGAAAAATTGTTTCACAAAATAATAATTATATAAAAATCACCTTAGGAGTCTGACCCTTGACTTTACCAGCACGAGCTAATGAACCATGGACTTTACCTGCAAACAAAATTATAAAATTAAAAAACAGAAAAAATCTTATAAAAATTTCAACTTTTTTTTCTAGTTACAGCTTTTTTAACTCACCCTTAGTATATCTTCAAGTATTATCTCACACCCTTAGTATATCTTTAGTTGATACTAAATTTTATACATTTAGATTTTAGTGATTGATTTTAACTACCATTACTAAAAGTCTAATGACTTATATACTCTAACACAAGGTGTCTTGATCATGCTTGACATGAGCCTAGTAATATATGTAAACCTAAGACTTTCAAATTAGTAAAATAGCATTGTAGTGCTGTGAATGTTACAATGATAAAAATACAAAGTGCATTTGGTAAGGTTACAAGTTTGAATTTCCAATAAAATGTTTTTTTTATTTTTAAGTAGTTTTATGTTTTTTAACTATTATTGTATATCTTTTTTTCCCCAAAGATTATGTGCATCAATGTGTACATAAACCAACTGTTATAGTTGTCCCAGTGGGCCTGAACCTAAAAAGAGACACCTTTTGAACATTAAAAAGAAAATTTTTTTCTTACCTCCCGTGTCTACCGGGATTGTAACAGTAAAGTGTGCATATACCGACTGAGGGTGTAGGTAAGTATTCTTTTATATAAACGAAAATTATTATTACTTATTTAAAAAATTTATAAACTAATATGGTTTACATAATAAATTATTAAATTGAATGAAACTAGATTTTAAGGTGAAATAGTTTAAATAATTAATAATAAATATAGGTGTACAATCAATACAAAATACATACAAAAAACGCTAAGTCTAACTAAATAGAGTACAGATTAACTAATGAGCGATACCTTAACTGTTTTAATTACTTGATAACAAAAAAAATTTTAATTTGTACTTCCAGAAAACTAATTAGATATGTAGAAAAAAATGAACTTTTAGAGAAAAATCCAGAATCCAGAAAAAGATAACCCCTGGTTGTAACTGAGCTATGACTATTTTTAACTAGTTTATTTCTAAAACAACTGGCTATTTACTAGTCTTGACTTTTATATTTTATGCAAAGCTTAGATTTATTTAACAACATGCATGTATACGTAACCTAGACTACATATTTACTGATGAGGTGTTAGATAATACACAACCATATACATGTGGCATAGTTAAACAAATAACAGAGTAAACCACTTGAGCAAAAATAAAGGAAATTTTATTTATTTTAGGAGTGATACGAATATCAAGCAATGAATCAACTTATTTGACAGTTAAATCAGGTAGAACACAACAAGTCGAATCAAGAGATAATATATTGATGAAAAGTTCTTAGCAACAACTCAGCTTTGTTTTTAGGTGAGGTGAAGTCTGAACCATACAAGAGAATTGGAATAACAAATTTGCCCTTATTATTGATACTATTAAAGATTCTCCAGAAATCACAAGAGCCTAATTTTTGTGATAAAATATGAGATTTTATGACATGAGAATAGCGGGCTTTCGCGCTAGACAAAACCTTTATACAATAGTTTCTAACAGTAATAAACAGACATCTGTTTTCTGGGTGAAGGTGGAGAAACTGAGCACCGACTAGGATCAGAAACAAAACATAATTCGAGTAGAGAAAGTAAATGATTCAGGTTGTCTGGAAAGCGATATGGAAAGTTGACTATTTGAGTTAGAGATTATGAGAGGCAAAAGTTGTGGGCTTTAACACATGCAGAGTGTGATAAGCATTCAAGTCACCAACAACAGGAATATTGACTGAAGGATAAAAAGAGGGCTTGGTCAATTTGATCAGAAATAACATCAAAAAGAGTGCAGTCTTGAGATAAAGAAGAGTGATATAGAACAAAGAGAAAGGTGATAGAGCAAGTGATGCTAAATAAAAACACATAAAAGAATAGTCTATAGATTCAAACATTTTTCCAACAAATGGGTGAATTCTTACGAATGTAAATGCCCAGGCCAAGCATGTGACTATTGAAGTCTCGAGGAATCGAAGGAAGATAACCATTAACACTAAGATCACAAGATGAGACAGCCGAACTCAAATTGGTCTTACAAAGAGCAATTAGGTCTGGTGAACTTGGCAAGAGGTAAGACTCAACAGAAGAAAAGTTACTCTGAAGACCACAAATATTAGTGAATGATAGGTTTAGAGAACTTAGTGATGACAATGGTTTTTCGTGTTTTATAGTTTTTGGTATTTTATTCATTTATAAATTTGTTAAAGAACTTAACTCAAAGTACAGACAGTACACTCAGTACACTATTTAATATCCCAAACAATCGCCTCATTATTATTAATAAACCCTAAACTGTAACAAAGGGGTCTAAATGTGGCCTTGACAATGCACACCAAAACTATGAACAGGGAAACTATCCATGCGCAACATGGCACTGTTAATACTTTGATATTTTTCAGCTGTTGGAATCAGCCTCTCTCTGAGAGCTACTACAGATTTCTGGAAACCTGACTATCAGCCAGCCTCAGAGCCATAAAACTGAGTTTTAGAGCTGTACCCTCATTAGGAGATAATAGAATGAGTTGCCTAGTCAAAAAAACAGAGAGACAAACAAAACCCATGCATTGAGTCAAGAAGATCCAGCATTAAACATCCTAAAATGGAAACAACGTATTAAAAATACATACGCGCCAGCCTAATAGATGAAAAAGAGGTACGAGGCTGGTCAACAGATAAAATCTGTTTACCCCTGACTCACATATTAAGAAAATGTAGCGTACATTATCAACTGACTAAATGGAAAGCATGCAAATGTACATACATCGACTCAGGGTCAGGGTATGCACAGGCAATCTTAGCCGAACCTATCCTTTTTACTGATGCATGTACATTTCCTGCATGATGCTCAACAACCAAAAATCACAAATTTCGACAGAAATATTCTACCAAAATAATAGCATATAATTATATACACGAATTTCTCTAAAAAAAGTAATGTTTTATTCTGATATTAACAGAATAAAACAGCAAGTTACTGTGTAACTATAAACTAAACTTGAGCTTTAAAAATAATGGCAAGTATTAGCATTTATGGTGCATTCATGGTGTAAACAGAACATCCCTTTGATTTCAAGATCAACGTTTTTATGTGAATCTTCATCAGTATGTGACATTAAACATATTAATATTTCTAAACATGCATTTACACATACATACATATGCAGTTTAAATAACTGTTAACTATCTCATAGCCTGCTGCAGAAAAGAGTGCTACCAAGACCCTCTGGGGTTTGGGGTGAAACAGCAATCTTTTTTTTAATTTTTCTTTGTTTTTTTTCCTGAAAAAAACCATATACTACAGAGCGTAAACAATGCTTAGCTAAATCAGCCTTATCCAAGTTTTAATATAAATGTTAACACTTGCAATAATTAATAGTGATTAATGATATAACAAAAACAGAACAATAAAACAATTATGATTCAAACTGTTTGGTTATTCTACAGCAAGGTATAATAATTATTAATGTAGTTATACTATATTTTAATGAGATTAAATAAACTCTTTTAAATTTAACATTATGCAAATGAAGCTAATAAAAACAAATGAATCTAATAAAAAGTAAAATAAGCATGGGGTTTTGGGTAAGGTAATACTCGCTTCTAGTAAAATTTATCTTAATGAGGGTGGCTGAAGTACACGTCTCCCAACTATATTTATAAACCACACTAAACTCACCATACTTCCAAAACACTTTGAAGATATATAAAAAAAACATTTTTATTACCTCCAAGAATTTTTACTCCGAGATGAACAGTAGATAAGGCATCCACGTTGCATTCAGATAAAGTTTTTTCGTCATCTAAACAATGACCGGAGAAAGTAAGAACTTGACATTCTACAGGAACTCCACTTCTAAACGATATCAGTTCTTTTAAATCGCTTATCTTAACACTTGGGCTGAGGTCATATGTTGTGATACTATCGCCATGAATAAAGAACTGCATTCTTGATAAAGAATTCAATCCGCACACGAAGTCGCAGTTTTAAAAAGAACGATCCTTAAGAGACGAAATATGAATAATGTCCCGCATAATGGCTCACCATGATGGTAAATTATACGCATAAGAACCCGCAAAATATTCCATTATGGTAGCCAATGTTTTCATGTTGCATTAATATTATATAGTATTACCTCTTTTTAAAGGCATTTAGACAAAGATACCCTGCATAACATAATTTACGATTTTTTTATTTACAGAACATAATAATTAACAAATGGCAGTAAGTATACATTTATCAATATTTATTTCAAAATACACGTTGATCTAATTTGCAGCTACTAGTTAGGTATGTGTGTAAAAATTTCAAAATGTTTATATACTAAGATAATATATATCTTTAGAAAAAGCTTCTAATTAGAATTACAATGATGAAAATTTTATCAAAGTTAGATGATTCTATAAAAAGTTATGAATATTTAAGTGACAAAATTTGACTTTGGACAATTTTCCGAAGAAAATATTAAACTGTTTAATTAAAATCAATACAAAGTAGAAATATTTGCGTGGATCGTACCACTATAATTATAAAGAACATGAAGAAATTTTGGCTTTCAGCTTTTAATATGTTGTTAACATAAAACAACGGTTTAAAAAAGATTTAAAACTATTTAAAAGATTTTATACATATAATTAATAATACAACTACAATGATTAACTATGAAGAATCAATTACTAATATTTCTTATTTCGTTTAAACTATTGACAACTGTGGAAGTAAATCATACATAAATCATTGTCTTTTTATTTTATTTTAGTTTTGGGCATTAATTATAGTTTGGGCATACAATGCAATTAGATGACATTTTCGAAACACTTGAATGATACCAACAATCACATAAATGTTCACAATCAGTCCAATCAAATAAAACTTCCTCTTCTTCAATGATTTCATCATTTTCATCATTATCTTCTTTTCGACAGATAAAAGAAAGATCAGTTTCAATATCTTCAACGACATTTAAAACTGCCCCAGATGCAATGTTCAACTTATTGCCCCTGGGTTTTTTTGTTTCATATGCACCACGATGAGACATTAGTAAAGTTGTAACTGAATCGTTTAAAATGGATGCTGTTGATGCATGTAGGATTTCTTTTTAAAACCTTTATGCGGTTTATTGGATATAGCTCACATGTAATAAAGCCAGAAACCAAATTCTGATATACTGTGTCTTGCAACTTAATTGATAAACTTTTTAATAAAGCTGGAAAATGTTCTTTGGGAAAGCACCCAGTTTTTCATTTAGTACATGTTTCCAACAACGCCTCACTGGACCAAAGACAGATACATTTAATGGCTGCATTAAATGTGTGGCATTTGGTGGCAAATAGCGAAATAAACATTATGCTCCTTAGCAAGTTTAATAACATCTGGATTAAAATGAGAGGCCAAGTTATCTCCTAAAAGAAGCTTGGGTCCATTGTTAAATGTTCGGCAAAAAGCATGTTTTAAACCATTTGGCAAATCTCTCCATATCAAACCAACCTGATTAGAGGAAATCAAAAGCCACCATTCTGACTTCTAATCTTCCAATAAGAAAACCCCAATCAGCAACAGCTTCCTGCATTTGAGCAATAAGTACCTCATCTGCTTTGCTTATAATTGTCTGACCTCCAACCTTCTTTAAGGTGGGTTTTTTAATGTGATCATGCCATGTTAATTTTTTGACTTTATGCTTATCAGCAGCTTTTCGAATACTCATGCCTTTACTGTGATCTTCTATAGCTTTTTTTATATCTTTAGAGCTTGTTCCATACAGCACTTTTAAGTTTAGTTTACGTTTGTAGTTTCGTGGCATTGCTAAAAGAAACTGAAGTAGAATAATAAGTAATGCTCTGTCCGGAGTCACCCCGCAGTCTGAAGTCACCCCGGTTGACGGTACAAGGATTACTTAAGAAAACTGTGACCAATTTTAGAACTGTTGTATTGTTATTTTTTATCTAAATACACACAAGTTTGTACCAAATAAAAGTTTTAAGAGATACAGTAAAGACATACCAAAATTTCACATAGTACAGCTGGGAGATGATTTACCTGCTACCTTCGTTTTGTAAGCATTTAGACATGAAATATAAAACTTCTTTTTTTCGGTTAAATGCATTCAAAATGTAAATGCTTTTAAACCAGCATAAAAATAAGTCTTAGAGAGAACTATAGTCTTGATTCTTAAAAAGAGCAACAAAAGTGTGGTGTATTAGGGGGTGTCAGTGGTATATATATTAGGAGGGGGCGTTTATGCTGATGTGTCACAAAACTACTTTTAAAATCTTTTTTTGTACAGTCTATATTTATTTTATTTTTAATTAGTATTAAGGTGCTTCAAAAAGTTCTAAGGACCTTATTACAGAATAGCATTTAACCAGAGATTTTACGCCTCATTTCTTATCAACCATGTATATATGGCCAGAGATAAAATTTTGTAAATAAAAATTCTTCTAAAGTATATCAACCTGGTACTCAAAAGAAGCGAAATTATATAAAAACTTTTAAAATAATAATCAATTTACAAAAAAATAACTTTTTTCTTAAATAAATGCGTAAAAACTATTGTTTTTAAGCTGAAAATAAAAAAAGTCATTATTTTCAAGTTTTAAAAAAATAGTTTTTTTAAACATGCTTTTTTTGTTAAGTGATTACAGTTTTTGAAGTTTTTATATAATTTTGCTTCTTTTGAGTACCAGGTTGACATACTTTAGAAGAACTTTTATTTACAAAATTTTAGGGACCAGTCAAATTTTTAGGTGTCTTGAGCTAGCCAAGACCCTTAAAAATTTTATTTCTGACCATATATACATGGTTGATAAGAAATGAGGCGTAAAATCTCTGGTTAAATGCTATTCTGTAATAAGGTCCTAAGGACTTTTTGAAGCACCTTAATACTAATTAAAAATAAAATAAGTATAGACTGTACAAAAAAAGATTTTAAAAATTGTTCTGTGACACATCAGCATAAACGCCCCCTCCTAATATATATACCACTGACACCCCCTAATACACCACACTTTTGTTGCTCTTTTTAAGAATCAAGACTATAGTTCTCTCTAAGACTTATTTTTATGCTGGTTTAAAAATTTTAAACCTAGTGTTTTAGTATTATATAGAACAAAGTAAAGGGGTAGGAACAGGTTTTTTTCAAAAATGTTGTTTTAAGAGCCACCGTAGGCCAGAGCCAGCTTCCTACCATGGACCTCCAGTTCTGAAGCCAGAGTCTAACCACTACACCACGGCTGTCTAATTTAACTACCTATTACCTTGAATAAACCTAATATCTTGATTATGCAATCATTTATTTGCCTAATAATTTTCTTAAGAGAATTATGGTTATGAAAATAACCCTTTTCTTTTTTGAAGAGTTTTGGACTTTTTTCTATTAGCTGCCTAATAGAAAAAAGTCCAAAGAAGCATATAATCTCGTTAAAGTATTGATCTCATATCATCTTGTTAAAACTGTTGTTTTCCAAATCAAAACTTTGCAATAGTATCTAATATATATATGAAAATGATAACAGAAAAATTATAGGTATAATCATATAATCATAGTTCAATCATATAAATTGGTGGCAAAATATCCATGAGCAAACATGGTGTTTGAAACATAGATCTATTGTTGACAATGCTATCTCAGCAGTCTGTAGGTCTGAAATAGCACCTAGTTGGCGCATCATCTGCTCCACATTTGTGCAGTGTGGAATATAAATTAAATTAAACTAACCTTAACTTCTCTGAATCATATTCAATATAACAAAAGCATTTTACTTGAATTAGATCTTTTGATGACAATGCAGCAGTCTGTAGGTCTTTAATAACACCTAGTTCATTCATCATCTGCTCCACAGCTGTGCCGTATGGAATATCACTGAAACGATATCTTGTGTGTTCTCCAATTTTATGGAGTAGCAGTGGCACAGTGAGAAAGAACATGACACATAAGCATGCCATATATTTGAGCCCTAATACTTGATGAGTAAATTTTGGAATGTCTTGAGTTTTGTTCTATTTGCTGTATAGATTGCAATTTCTCCTGTAATATCGACATATCATACTGCAGGACTTGAATCTCTGCATTTTTGTCAACAAGTTGCTTTTGTAGTATTGATGTTAGAGATGAGAACTGGTTCTGGGCTGTTGCTAGTTGCTTTTTCAAATAAAGATTAGCATTTTGAAGTTGCTTTAACTTTAAGTTGGAACAATTTTTATTTAACTTCTCATGCAGCTTATGAATTGTTATTTCTTTTCGAGCAAAAGTCTGATTAATTTGATTAAACCTATATGATTTTGATCATACTTTTTCTCTCAAAATTTTTAAATCCTCTTTATGTTTTAGCCTTTTTGTGACAACTTCATTTGCCAATATAGATAACCTCTGTTTAAGGACTTTTTTTCTTGGAGTTAGTTGGTCAACTTGGGGAAAAGTAGTTGTGAATCAAGAGATAAAGTACCTGAATTTGAAAAGGATTCAGCACATGTTTCAGCTGAGATATTTGGTTTAATGGAGGTTAAATAATGCAAAGAATTGGATGTAAATGATGCAATGTAGACTGTAGTTGGCACTGTAACAGTTGTAATGTCAACTTAAATAGTTAAAGAAATTGATTCAAAAAATATGATAAGAAGTTAAATTTTTAGAAATAGGCAGTTTATTGTAAGTGGACTGGAGAAACCAAAAAATGTAAATAAATTTTTTCTCTAGAATAAAACAATAAGGCTTACATTAACATGTCAAAAATAATTACATCAAAATATCAACGATAAAAGGTTTTTTTTATTTTATAATATATTTTTATTTTAGTTTTTTAAAATACTTTAAAAAAATCCAATCTTTTTGCTAAATATTGTAAATTTTAAGTTTGTAATTCTAAAACTGTCCATCATTAATTTTAAACAAACAAAAAACATATAGCTGACTTTTTAACTTGTAGTTTATTGACAAACAGTAACCTATAGATCAAAATGATTACCAATAAATTCAATCCAAACAAAAACCAAAGTACTTATATTTCTCAAGAGTTAAGAAAAATATGTTTCTTATAACACCGTAATAGAAGCTTTTTAAACCAATCAAATTTTAAGAAATAATCCCGTGATCAGCAAAACTTTTGATTATAAAACACAGATTAAAATGCGAGAAATCCTTAATTTCACAGAAACACCTAGTGTGCTTGATGACTCTTGAAAACAATATGCGCACAACAGATTTTGAATATCAGTAGATAAATTATCTAAAGGACCCTTTAATTTCAAGAAGGACCTGCCATAACTTACAGAGCTGTTGTTTGTTAAAAAACAGTGAGGATTTACATTTAAAAATATATAATTTTATCATTTATGATAGTAAAAATAAAATGTATGAACATATAGCCTAACCTTTTTACTAAATGACTACCAATTTTTAATTAATTTGTTTCATAAATAGCAGCACAATGTGGTTTGGCGTAGATGGTGTCCAAGTTAAAAAAATTGGTCACAGTTTTTGAAATACTTTTTTTACAGCAAATTAGAAATATTCGCACATACCTATACTAGTTGTTAGACTAATTAAACGTTTTTATTGACTGTTGTATTCTCATTTAGCATAAATTTAAATTTATTATAAACTCAAAGGGCTGCTCTTGCGAGTAAAATTGTTTTTTCTTTTTTAGCCTAAAGATTTAAAGAAAGGACAGAAACAAATTGATAAAGAGAATGCTGGAAGCCTTCAATTTTATATATACATCATTCTGGGAGTCTCAGTATGTTCAATTTAAGGCGCTATTTTTATTTCACAACCTAAAATTAGTAGAACTGGTTGTAATGAAAAATTTTTTCCTGAATATTTATACAATATGTTTTTAGTTTCAAAAAAAAAAAAAAATTTTTTTGCTTAAACTTTTATTTTATTTTATAAACATTGAAAATCTGTAATGATTTATAACAGAAATGAATGCATAATAAAATATTACACGAAGTAAACTAATGTATAACTATTTTTACTATTAATAAGTAGCTAACATTTCCATCAGATTTTCCATCAGAGCTGCAAAATTGTGGAATAACTTAAAGACTGAAGACACCAATGCAATATCGTTAAACTCATTTCAGGCTATTTTATTGTCCAGATTACTGACAGCTACATTTGAATACTACTGACAATTGCTGACAGCTACATACTGAATTACTGACAGCTACATTTACAAATATATGCTTGTTTAGTGTTTTATGGTTGTCCTCCTCATTGGTTGTATGGCTATATTTATAGCAACGGCTGAAATAGGTTCTAAAGAAATACATTATTTCTGTTTCAGCATTAATATATTATTATTATTATTGCATGATCGGAACCATCTAGAGGAATAAAAGAAGAAACTGTGTCAGAGACAAAACGAATCAAGCTAGCATTAGAGACAAAACAAATCAAGAAGTAAAGGTAAGTGTTTAGGGTTGGCCTGAAAGCAAATCATAAAGTTAACTATCTGAGTAAGAGATTGAGAAATGCAGAAGTTGTGGTTTTAATGCCAGTGGGGTCAGTGGTGTTAGAGCCTAACCATTCAATTTGATGAGCATTAAAGTCTCCAATAACACCAATATTGGCAGAAGGGTAAAGAGAAAGAGCATGATCAATTTGATCAGAAATTACATCTAAAGAGTGCAGTCTTGAGAAAAGGAGAATAAAGAACGTAGAGAAAGTTGATAGAGTGAAGAGCTTAGCTTTTATGTGCTAAGTGGAAGCACATAAAAGAATGGTCATAGGGTTCGAATCAGGTTACATGACAAATAGGTGAATTGATGCGTATGTATACCCCCAAACCAAGCATGTGAATATTGGAGTCTTTGTGAATCAAAGGCCTCAGAACCATTAAACTGAATTTTAGAGCTGTACCTTCATTAGGAGATAACAGGAAGAGTTCCATAGCCACTATCAAGGCGGCACAAGAAAAATCTCTGAGTAAAGTCAAAAAGATCTAGCATTTGCCATCCTAGGCAGGAAACAATGTAACACATCTTTGTCTGATAAAAAAGGGGTTAGAACAATAGGTGAAGAAGGTTCTGTATGAACTAGAGGTTCATACAGAACACAAACTTAGATATAGTAACTTACAGGTGAGTGAACACAGCTGCATAATACGTTCAGACAAAATACAAACATTAAATAGCAACATATGGCTGAGAGAACACGGCGCAGAGGATTAGACAGAACACAAACATACATATTTATAAATGTATGATTGATATTTGTCCAAAGATCAAATTGTTATAGCAAATATATAATATTAAAGCAATATATAATGATATCCTATATAATATATTATAGCAAATATATAATATGGGATATCATTATATATTGGGAAAATATATAGGGAGTTTTGTTTAAATTATAACTTACTTTAAACTATATTTATTATTGATTTTTGGTTTCTGTTCCAGTTTAAGTTTATTTTCAGCTCCGGTTATAAATAATAATATTTTAATTTAATTTTAGTTTGACTTTCTTCAAAGTATCATTTTCAGTTGATTACTACCTCTATCAGCAAATACTTCACCATAGAAACAGAGGTTAATATATATAAAGAGCTATATTTTGCATTCTGAAGTTTCCTTGATCAGAACTATAAGGTTTTCCTTAACTAATCAAAATTCAGACATAATTTAAAAATAGTGACAATCATAAACCTCAAAAATAATACTTTATTTAGTAATTTAGTAAAAAATTTATTTATTTTTAATTAATAAAATAATGTTATAATAGTTTAAGCTTTTGTGCAATTTTTATATAAAAAAAAAAAGCTTTGTCATTGTTTTATTTTTTTGTATTTTTTTTTCTTCCGGAAAATTACCTTAAGTACAAAAATCATCAAATCTTTCTCAATCTCAAAACTCTAATATATATTTTTGTTTTTTATTGTCTTGAAGTTGCAAAAATGATGTTTAAAACTATCATTAGGTATATGTGACTAAATAATTATATTAGTTATTAATTACTATTTGCTGCTAGAATACCATGTTATTTCTCTCCCATCTCTTTCCAAACTCCTATCACTTCTAAAAAAAATATCACTTTAATTTTTGACGGAAATAGAACTTTGGGGCAAAATGATTTAGCAATTATTAAATTGCAAAATTGAGAGAGTAAGATTTAACTTGTTATTAAGTTTTTATTATTAGGGAAATATTGGATTGGATTAGGAGGCAGAACAAAGGAGGCATCAACAAAATAATAATGTTGAACGTTATATATATTTATATATGTATCAAGACTTGTTTTGTATGCAGATTTAATGTCAAAAAATTCTCTTTATTATTATTTTTTTAAGGACGTAATCTTTTTTAAACTACCACAGTATAATAAATTACCACAAAATTTGCTCTATTATCTAAATATATTATGGAATGTTTTTTTAATATTAAATTAAATGTTAAATTTTTTCAAATATTTAATACAAACTATTTTCTTTCTTTCCTCAACATTTTTATAAATGAATTTAAATGTTTAATTTTTTTTATTATTATTATTTGTTAAATTTGTAATTGCGGCTTTGCAACTGATTTTTTAATTTAAAAAAGTTAGTAACTATAGTTATAAAATAAATTGTCATAAGAATAGTCATGATCTTAGTCATAAGAATATCTTTCTAATAAATATGGAATAACTAATAAAATAATTTAACTTATTGCAAAAATAAAAACTCTACTTACATTACCAGTGATTTTGTTGTGAAAGCAAAGATTAATTTAGGATTTCAAGTACCATTTATTAAAAAATATATATCGTTGCGCTTTCACTTGCGTTATAAAAAAAAGTTTAACGTATGTTTAAAAAAAGTTTATTGTACAGTCTTAAAACATGTTTAAAAAGAATTTAATTTTTAGTTAAAAAAAATTGAAAAAGAATTGCAATAAAAACAAGCAAATTTTTTTGACAAAAAATGCTTAAATTATTAAATTATATTTAGTAATATTTTAAAATAAAATTAAAATTAAATTTCCTTTGTTTTTAATTTAATCTGAATTTATTTCATTTGTAAATAGTGCTTAAAAAATTGTTAAATAAACAATAAATAATGTTAAACAAACAATAAATTTCAAATCTTGTAATACCTTTTTTTTAAATATCTTGATAGTTTATTTCTTTATTAATATTTTTTATTTCTGAAGTTATTAACAAAAGAATAACAAGTAGTCTTTGTCTGACCAAAAGTAATCTACATAATTAATTAACTAGTTATATGTGCTCTGAGTTGCCAGACACTTGAAGATTTAAGATCTTAAATCGCAACTTTTCTAGATTTTTATCACTTTAACTAACTGAGTTATATGACTACAGAATAACTAAAGTTAAGCACAAATCACTCACATATCATTTAGTAAAAATTGTAACAGATTTGCATAAGGTCTGGGCAGGGTTTTATCTAATAATTATTGTTGAATGACTTGTGAATTTAAAATATCACATTAGGTTTACAAGCAACTATAAAGATTTCATAACTAAACTGTTTGATGTTTGATTTTAAAAAATCTTATAAAATTATCAAATTTTTTGTTTTAATTTGAACTCAGAACATCTGCTTGATGTTAATGCCAAAAAAAGTTTTGTAGTACTTATTTTAGCGGTACTACTACTACTACTATCTACTTGATGTTAATGCCAAAATAAGTATTTAGCATAATTTTTTATTGTTTATAAATATTTTTTTAGGCTTTTTATGTTGTTGTTAGCTTTGCTTTTTTCGAGTTACGATGGTCAACATATGTAAGTACAAATTGTAAAACTTTATTTGATTTTAAATGTTTAAATTTAAATAATTACTTTATTTGATTTTAAATGTTTAAATTTAAAGTTTTTCAGTTAATTTTTATAATAGGTGTTTACTTTATTGATTATCAAAATTTCACTCTGATTACTTTTCTCATTTAAACAATTTAAGATTGAACAAATTTATTATTTAAAATTTCTCAATCTCAAAGTTAAAATATTTCATTATAAACTAATTATCAAGCTGATTTCATTATAAACATTATCTTTCTGATATTTTCTAATTATTAAAATTACAACTTTTTAGCATTATTAGAATATTATTACTCAAATAATTGTAGTTATCATAGAAATTTTAGTTTTTAAAAAGTACCCAAAAAAGTAAACCAGACCTCTTACAGACATTATTATGGCGGATGCTAGGGTGTTCTCCAAAACAACGATTTTTTTAAATAGCTATATATACTCCCTAAATGTGTTTTATATATATATTAACACTGGAATTTTAAAATTTTTAATCAAAAAATATTTTAACAGGTATCTCAAGATCCTTGAACATTTAATGAGTCCCTAATATTATTTAAAAAAAAGTTTTTCAAAGGCATATCATGTTGGGTCTCAAATGAAGCGAAATTATATGAAAATTTTAAAAATGATTATTATATTATTATAATTAATTATATTATTAAAAACTTGTTTAAAAAAATTATTAAAAATGCGCTTTTATCATTTTTAGTTAATAAATTACAATATTATAATTATCATTTTTGAAATTTTCATGTTTGTTTGGTTTATTCATGGTCAACATAATTTACAAGTTATTGACAAAGCAGTACACCAGGCTACTCTGTGATAAAAATACAGTTTTTAAATTTCAGCTAAAGTTAAGACGCCGCAGCAAAGAAAGTTTGTATTTGAAATTGTTCAGGTTCTTTGAATTCACCGCATTATGTGTTCAGGCATTCCATGGTTTGACAACATGGTTGATGAGGAAGTTGTTTCTTTCTGTGCAGTTTCATACAAGTTGTGCTTTCGATTGTTTTGTTTGTCCACACAGTTGAAGAATTTATTTTAAAGACTTGGTGTTTATTTAAAGCTAAGGGGCTGAGAAGTTACCTTTGTTGGTTTTGCTGATGATTTTATATTGCTCAATAAGGTCTGCTCTTTCTCATCATTTGATTAGCATTGGCAAGCTAAGTCTTAATAGTCTCTGAATATAGGGCAAGTGTTTTAAGTTGGCAATATGTTTTGTGGCTTGGTGTTGAACATGCTTAAGTTTAGTGCTCATATCTTCAGCTAGAAATGGTGACCAGGAAAATTGATTACCAGCTGGGTCAGCTGTGAAGACCTGTTTTTTAACCTTCAGATTGTTAGTCATAACAGCGCCTAGGTCTTGTTCAGATGTTGTGCAAGACTGTTGGTGCAGTCAGCCTACCAAGTTATTTAAAGTTTAAATTGTAGTCGATTTTTTGGTGTTGCTGCACCCAATGTGACTTTGCACTTATGGAGATTAAAAAACCACTTCACTGCTTTGTTAATGTTGGCTTGGAGTGTTATGATGTCATGGTTGGATTCATTAACTCCAATTATTTTACAGTCATCTGCATACATTTTAAAGTGGTGTAGTATTTTGTCTTGCGAATCGTTAATGTAGATAAAGAAAAGAAGTGGTCCAACAACCATTCCTTATGGCACACCGCTAAGGACTGTTTTCCAGTTAGATTTATGTTACCCATGGCTACATCCAATTTATGCTAGTTGCTGGACATTCGGTAAGATTTCAGCTTGTGCAGCAGACGTTAGTGTTGAACTGTGTCCAAAGCTCTTGCAAAGTCTGTTAATATGATATCAGTTGGGTAACCTTTGCAAGTAGCTTCATTCAGACTGTTGCGAGTTTTGAGTAGGTTTGTGACGCAATCTTTTCCTTTTTAGAGCCTGTGTTAAGCAGAACTGATCAGTTTATTTTTATTTAGGTGGTCAGTAATGTGTCTGTGTATGGGCTTTCCATTATCTTGCAAGAGACAGAAGTGCATGAGATAGGTCAATAGTTTAAGGTGTTCGACTTGCAGTCTTTTTGAAAATAGGAGTTGTTTCAGTTTTTTTCCATTGAGACGGTACTTTGTCAGCTTTAAGTGAATCAGAGAGTATAATGCTTAGTAGAATAGTAAATCCTGAAGCACAGTATTTTAGGACATGTGGATGAATGAAGCCCATTGTTTTGAAGCCCATTGATTTGTTCTTGTTTAGGTACAAAAGTTTTTTTTTAACGGATTTGTATGACGTGAATGTGGTCAGTTGGTGCATGCTTGTGGAACAAGGGTTGAATGTTGGGAGAGGCCCAAGTGGCTTAATTTCGAAAACTAATTGAAAATAAATGTTTAATGTGTTGCAGATTATTAAGACAATTTTTTTATTACTTATTTTTTTTTTTTTATTAATTTAATTATTTAGATAAATTATTATTTTAAAATTATTATTATTTTCCCAAACAGGATCAAGATGTTCGGCAATAAAAAAAATTGGAATAGACTGTTATTGTTCACAACCTAGCATTTCCATAAAAAAATCAATTAAGTTTGATTCTTCTTCTTGTAAAATATTTATACCTACCCATTCTTTTGCTTTAAAGCCTCTATTGATTTCTAAGAATAAAGTTGGCCATTTTCTTTCGTTCAAATAATTTTTTTTACATGGGCACTTGGTATTTTTCTCTTTTGGATGAATTATTTTATGATTGTTAAGCAAAGTTAATGATGCAAAATAAATGTTACACTTTTTGCACATTCTACTCTGAAGGACTTTTTGGTACTAGCATAATGTTGGTCAAACTGAATTTTTTTTGGAGCGAGATGTAGAGATTGGAGAAGAGATGTATAGCAACAATTCTTGTCAACTGAAAACTGTGGCTCAATAAGAGGGCAATAACCTTAAGTAATGAGATGTAGAAGGAATCTTTCTTTAAAAAAAAAGTATATATATTCCTTGTGTCTCAGTACAACACTTGATGTCAGAACATTTTGAAATCTGCAACATATATTGACTAGATCTTACATGAACACCAATCCATTCTTGATTTTTTTAAATTACTTTTTTGGTATTGATTTCTGAGTTGAGTGTGTCAATATATTCTGAGTAGGTTTCAAAGTTATCAATCACTATATTAGAAAACACTTCAGCTAATGTTTCGCCAGCATAATTAAAATTTTCTCTTTTCAACTGTAAGTTAGTTGCCTTACCAGAAGAGTCCAAATGTTTCGTGAGGCAAAATTAGTCCTGAAAGCTAGCATGATAGTGGAGCCCTTCTTTGTTCAACTGAATTGAATGCACTTCTGTGTGGTACATTTGTTTTAATTCTTATAAAATCCAAAAAAAGTGTGATGAAGGTATGAATTGCTATTTCTATTATTTTTTGATACCTGGGGTTTTCATCTGGTCCTCCGTCAGTAAACATTATAACAATTGCCTTTGTATTACCATTCAAATCCAACATGTCTGGAAATAGAGGTAGTTCATGTAATTTTCATAATTTTTTGCATGAGAATAAGCAGTGGACTTCAAATGCTTTGCTGATCTTATTGAAATATAGGTAGGACCCAAGTAGCGCATTCTTGTTGTAGCAATTCTTTTTACCAAATCCATCTTTATCAATTTTCAGTCCAGCATAGACTAATGAAATAAATTTATGGCATGGAGCAATGACAAAATTGTAATCAGGCGATCTTACTTTATATTCTATATACATGATTAAGGGAGCTTGTAAAGTAGCTGTTGGGAGACCAATTGGCACTTTTGCTTTGCTCACTAAAGCAACTTCTGCTGGTGCCAAGATTGAAGCCAATTCTGTTAAATTCTCAATTAAAGCAAAACACATGATTTTTATGAAGGTCTTTTCCTGCTTTAATGAGTCTTACAGGAACAGTAGTCACATGCTAGTTGCCATCTATTGTGTGAGAATATTTAGGTAAAAAATGACAATAGACTGTTAATCTGCTAATTGTAAACCCTTGATTTTGCAAAGCTTCTGTTAACTCATCAAGAGATTTAATTGTTCTCAATGTTTGACATCTTCGTTTGTCAGCGGAAGCCACAAGTGACAATCTGAATAATTGTTTATAGTAATTCCGATTGACTTTCAATAACTTTTTTTAATTCCGCATTATTCTCGAAGCAATAGTGTAATAAGTTCTGATTTCACAATTAATAGCTTTTTGGTCAGAGAGTGTGTTGATCATGTGATAATACAGTACTAGTATCTTGGGAAACTGGAACTGATGAAGTTAACAATTTTTTTTGTTGGATTCTTCTGAAAGCTTTCTTAAAGCTCCAGAATCTTAATTTGTCATTTATTTTGAAAATCAACACAATTTTTTATCGAATGCCAAAAGAAATTGCATTTATTTTGCGATAGTGATTTTGGTTTGCTTGGCAGGTGTGCTTCAGTCCATGCATTGAAAAGCTTTTTGTAGCAACTATTTTTATCTATTAGATTCTAGACATAAAATAGATTAAAAAAATTTATATGATTAAAACTAATAAAAAATGAAAAAATAAATATATATTAAAAAAATGTATATAATGAACAAAGCAAACCTAAAGAAAAATAAATAGGTAAACAACTCACAGTCTTCCCAGGAGGCATGTGTGGTTTTTTGTCTTGTATGTCCACAAAAAAGTTTTAATTCAGACAACTTGATCATGTCCATTTGCAAGTTTTATCACATAAGGTATTTCAATACTTGAAAAAAAAAAGAAAGCAAAACTAACAAAATAGAAAATTAAAATAAATTTAAATAGAAAAAAAAGTTTTTTCTGCAAAGTATCGAAACGCTTAATTGAATAAAACTTAAGCAAATGGCTGTGACCAAGTTTTCTGAAATAAAAAACTTATGCGTGGACATACGAGACAAAAAACTGTACACATCTCCTGGGAAGACTTGACTCACAATATACAATGAACTAAAAACAAAACAAATAAATAAACTATGTAAATGTAAATCAAAGATACAAAAGTACATACAAATTTCTTTTGCAATTTTTTTTCTTTTGTTTTGTTCAAGAAACTTTATTCTCTTCTATTAAATTTTTTTTTTTTTTTAGAATTTTTTAATTTGAAAAAAAAAAACTTTTTTAAAAAATTAAAACTTTTTTAAAAAAGTTTTTTAAAAAATTAAAAGTTAAGGAACAATATTTTTATTCCTTATCTTCTTGTTTCGCTTTTCAATTTAAAAAAAAAATTTTTTTAATTTATGAGTTACTATTTTTACTATTTTAAAATTTTTTTTTTAATTTATAAGTTACTATTTATACTTTATTTCTTTATTACTTTTTAATTATTAAAAAAAAAAAAGTTGAAAAATCGTAAATCATTGCCTTCAACAATATCACTGCATTGATAAAATATTTATATATTAAAGCTTTGCTTGATTTTAATGCTCTAAAAACTTGAAGAAATCTATTAAAATTTTTCTATTCCCTCCCACCCGTCCCCCCAATTCCTTTTCACAGATTGTCACAAAATATATGACCCCCTCTCCTCTTAAAGCGTGACTTGATAACTACTCCTTAGAGACGCATTAAATGTTCAAAGTTTATGGGGGATCTCTAAAAAAATTTTTTGTTTAAAGGTTTTTTAAATCCAGTGTTATTTTAATATATAGAAGACATTTAGGTAATATGTATAGGCATTTTAGGTTGTATTGTAGGCAAAAGGTGTTTTTTATTTTTTTAAAAGGTGTTAATTTTTTTTATATGCCTACTTGGTAGTTAAATTAAATTCTTAATATTTAAAATAGCATAAATTCTTAATAGCCTAGGTTTAAAAGTATGGATGAATTCTTAATAGCCTAGTTTTAAAATATGGATGGATTCTTAATAGCCTAGTTTTAAAAGTAGTTGTCAGAACAGGTTTGCATCAAATTGCTTTTTTCATTTGAACAAAAACTCAACTTTTAATTATAAAGTAAAGCATTTAATTTGAAACTAATTTTTTTAATCTTTTTTAAATTGTATTAAATACACACAACTATTTTCATGCCTTGTAAATCTATTTCATAAAGATTTTACTGTTTAAAAGATATGAACATGACTTTTAAACAGTAAAATATAATTGTAATGCAAATGTTTTAAACTTTATAAGAAAGCTAAAAGTATTTTCTTAAGCATTTGAAATGTAAAAAAAAATATTATATCATTTTCTCACAAAATTAATAGTTAAAACTCAATAATTACATGATAAACAAGCTGGGTGTGACTGGTGGGTGAAGGTATTTTGAAATGTTTAATAATTAACTTCAAATGGGTAAAAATTTATATAAAAATTGTTTAGTTAAATTGCTCATACAAAATTTATGATAACTTTATTATCATAAAAGGATATTTTATAAAAGCATTATTATGATTTATTCTTGTTTGAATACAAGGTTGTGTAATATATAGAATCAATAGATTGAATAGTAAAAGAGGAGGAGGGGGTGTTTACATATATGTTAAAAATTCTTTAAAATCATGAAACAAGTATTATTGAACTTAATTCCAATATTATCAAACAGATATGAACATGCGTTGAGTATGGTGAAGAAAAAGGTTTTAATAAGTTGCATTGATTGTTTTCCTGACTCATCCTGTGAAACTAATAAAAAAAATCCTAAATTCTAATAAAGCTGTTAAAAAGGCATAAGACAAAAATCAATTCTTTAGTGTAATGATAATCGATGATTATCTATACTAACTATAACTTATATCTTAAAATAGAAAGTCAGTTTTGTAGAATCTTATAACCAACAAGCTGAAGGACGTTGTAGTATGTTTAAATGACTGTTTTTTTGAACAATGTGTTACTCAAGCTACATTTTGAATCAATGAATACAAGTTAAAAAATACACTTGATCTAATAATTGTAGATAATAGTAACAATGTTTTTGGTTTGTCTCATTTGCCATCACTTGGTTAGAGTAGTAAAGGACATCCCGGTTTGAGTAGTAAAGGACATCCTGCATATGGTTCAGCTGCAAACATATTAGGTCATAAAACCCACTTTAATATTGAACTTATAAAAAGCAAAAAACCAATGGAAAAATTTTTTTTGACAGAGTTGCAAAACAATGGAATAAACTAACAAAAAAAGTCATTTTTCTGGTAGTTTATTCTATTCCAAAAAAAAAAAATAAACATATAGATATTATGCTATAAAATTATGATATAAACTCTAATCACCATGGGCTTAAAATAAACTCAACATGTCATTGAATCTCAAAGATCTCAAATTGATATCGAATTTAATTTTGTTCAATAAATATTTTATTCATAGTATTTTATTTTGAAAATTGGTCAAGTTTTTCTGTGCAGTGGCCTTGTTTGTCAATGTTTGTATTTCAGAGTTTTATTGTTGAGAAAAAAGTCTTTTTGACTATTCAGACACCCTTGGGAAGATAAATATATATAAGAAAACTGAAGGAAAAAACAGTCTATTATAAATTCATGAATATTGTAATTTTTCTATTGTTAAAATAAGTTTTAAAGTTTTAATTTGACAAACTTTAAGTTAAAATGAAAGAACAGGTATAAATATTTATATTATTATTGTTATATTGTTATTTCTTATTATATTTTCAACATTTATTTTTATAGCTTGGTTTCTTCATGCCAATCTTTGTTTATGCTGGTTCTTACAAGTTTCTAAGTAGCATAGTGTCGGGTGGAATGGATCTAGCTATGGAAGGTGGAATGGCTGAGCATGCCAAAGATTTAATACTAGTTACTGCTATCATTCAGTTATTAAGTTTAGTTTCAAATTATTTCTGGATTCTCTGGCTAGTTGTAAGTTCAATTTTTAATTTTAAGAGATTTGTATGATATTATATTTTTATCTGATTTAAGTTTTTACATTAACCTCTATTTTTTATACAAATTTATTATAATTTTTTTAATTTTTCTATTTTACTTATTGTACTTAAGTAGCATGTAAGTGGGTCAGAACAGCTTCAAAACTGACCATTTGATAAAAATAAATGTTTTTCCAGAGGCTCCTCAATTTTAGCTCTCTATATTAAATCTATATTAAAATGAGCTTTAAAAAAAATAATATTTGAGTGCTTGTAATATATATTATCAAGTCTTTGAATGCATTTAAAATATTTCATTTTCAAACAATTCACTTTTATTTAATGTGCTTACCTAGACTTTTTCAGGTGTTTTTTTTTTATAAAATGACTGATGATTACAGATTGTAATTTTTTTTGCCTCTGTTTAGTTCTTTTGTTTATGTGTGTTGAAATGCGTCTATTACATCAGTAGAAACTAGGTATCAAAAATCAGATCATGTACACAAGAAACTAACCATGTTATTTTTTTCAATTCTTTTTTGTATGGATTAGACAGGTCGATTCTTAGGTGTTGGAAAAACTATAACATTGTTACCATATTTTTTATTCAGTACTTTTTAGATAAAAAAAGCAAACTTTATGAAATTCACTGTGTTTAAAATTTTATAAATTAAAAATGACATTCAAATACTAAAATATTTCCCTTAGCACAACAAGTTGGTAATAGAGTGTTGCCTACAAAAGGTTCTAAAATATATATATCTGCAGGTTAGGGTAGGGTGGGTTAATGTTGATCTAAGGGGTAATGTAGGTCTAATCAACATTTATCAGTTTTTCAGAAGAAAGGTTTTAGTTAGAAGCTTTTTTTTCTTTATGGTGTGAAAAATGTGAGAAAAATTTAGTTTTTTTACTAAAATGTATAGATTGTTTGTTGTTGTGTGATCGTGTATTGTTTGTTAATAATCTTTTGTTAATAAAGGTTACAGATTATTAAGACCCGTATCAATCTTTACCGATAGACCAGCAAAAATGTTCAACTTCTTAGTGAACCAACAATGTCCAAAACAATGGAAGTACTATTGAATTTAAAAATCACAAATGAATCTAAAATGACTTTATCTACCTTCAAAAGTCTTTATCTTTTCATTTGCTCTCTAAATTTTAATTATCGACTTACTAGGCAAATTCTTAAGTATATTTTTCATTCAAAATGGCACATACATTTAAAGAAAGATTTTTTATAGAAAACTTAAACTTCAGGTATAAAAAACAGGGTGTAACACATAGAAAATGTTTTATCTGGTTGAAAAATTACCAGATAATTAGATTCAATTAGTTTTAAGATAGAGTGATGCGTAGTTTTTTTAAAATAAGCAACATTCTTTGGGTTGGGTAATGTGGGTCTTTATGTCAAATTCTTATACAACAATAAATACCTTTAAAATGAGAATAAGTATAAATTAGAAATCTGACTATGTTTCTGGATTCATTTTTCTGGAGTCATGTTGCTATGGATTACTTTAGAAGATTATTAAAGATGTAATGATATGTTTTCAACGAAAAAAAGTAGATAACACAGCGTAGCAGTTTTGAAGGATTGCACACTGAACTTTTATATCGTCTTTGTAGGATAATGAATCTCTGATATATAGCAAAAAAAAATTTGGATAATTTTTAATTAAGCTTTTGCTTTAAATTCTTTATTAAACATAATTTCAACATGTTTTGACTTTTATAAGTATATCAACTTTTAAATTTAAATATCATATATTAAATTTGGAGAACTATAATATGATTTATTCAATATATTAAGAAAATTTGTAAAAAAAAAAAAAAAAACTATGGAAATTGAACCACAAGAATGCTCTGCATTCTTTGGAAATTAGCTAACAGAAATAGAAAAAAATATTCATTTTGCATTTTTAATTTAGCGCATTGAACGACTTCAGTCATACTTTACTATAAGTTGGTATATTTCATTGAAAAAAAAAAGGTAAAAATGTAACTTAGATCCACATTACCCCCATGGTCTCCTAAAGTAAATGCCTAATATTCCGCATTTTTGCCCAAAAATTAGAAGGCCATTAAAAAAGAGGTTCTCCGATATAAAAAACAAAGCAAATAGACAAACAAAAACCATTTATTCTTGAAAACACTTTTTATTCAACAATAACAAAATTTCGTTTTAAGAAAAGTTTTTTTGTTTTTTTTTAATTCCTTACTTTTTCTTAGAAATAATGATTATATTAAATTTATTAAAAACATATTCTCTTGTTAATTTTAATATTTATGTTTTATCTTGCTTATTTCGATGCCTTTTTTTTTAAACCAACTATATTGCCCATATAAGTTTGTGTTGCATTATGAAAAGATTCTTTAAAAAATTTTTTATGTTGTAAAAGTATCTTTATTGCTTTTGTTGACCCTTTCGTCATCAGAGAGTTAAATGTATATGTAATGTTACATTCTTTATTATTTTATCAATTATTAATTAAGATTAAGAGTCCTTCTTAACTGAACTACTGTTGATAAAATTTTGAATCATGCCAAAGTCATATTCTAGTTACAATATAGTTTAAAATTATCTTATTACAATAATTTAGGTTTTTTTTAAACCAACTATATTGCCCATATAATTTCCATCAGTAATTATTTTTCTTTTATTATTGAAGAATATATTACTTATTGTTTTGTTTATGAGATTTATCCCAAAGTTTGAGTGATCAGAACAAAGGATATTTTCTTCGAATAAAAATGTTTTCAAAATAAACTGAGCAGTTGATCTGAATGGTAAATCTGTGTTAATTACA
This sequence comes from Hydra vulgaris, assembly GCF_038396675.1. Classification (NCBI taxonomy): domain Eukaryota; kingdom Metazoa; phylum Cnidaria; class Hydrozoa; order Anthoathecata; family Hydridae; genus Hydra; species Hydra vulgaris. Next base: position 36,712,029 of record NC_088934.1, read on the forward strand.
TCAAAAGTAAAGTCTAAAATTGCAAAAGCGTCACAAGCATAATTACCCAGATTGGCAGATGGTACAGTCAATATTTGATAAAATTTGAATATACTATTTATCTGGAGAATCATATTTATCTATTCCAATCATTATTTTATGACAGCATTTACTAAATTTTTTTGAAAATTTTTTTTTTGCAATATAACCTGCAATATTAAGGCAACTTCTCTGCTATCTTTTGACAAAGACACATTTAAAGAAGTGCACTGAAGTTTGTCCAAAAGTTCATTTAAAATAGTTTTTTGATCATTAGTCTTTTTGACTTTACTATTGCAGATATCAATGCCTTCTTTAATTTAACTTTTCAATTTGATAATACGCTCTGAGCACAAAACATTTTTTAAGCTCACCAAAAACCTGCCATCACTCATCTGTCGGTACTGTCCAAACCTTCTCTCTATTGGATCACTTTGAAATCTTGCAGTCATGACATATTATAACCATCATGACATATATATATAACCATCAAAAGATCTTTAATTAAAGAGGCATGACAATTAAGTGTTTGTTTAAATGCTGTACTAGTTTGAGCAGACAAAACAAGTTTCTCACAGTTCAAAATTTTTTGTTTTTCCTAATGATCAATCCATACTGCCATTGCTTGTTAAAGTTCAAGGTTTTTATCATTCAAGATAGCAGCATTTCCCAAATAGTTATTTGAACAAAACTGGTTTTTACTATTAGCAAAAATCCACCATTTATTAAACAAGCTTATAAAGCCAACAGCATCCCCTCACATAAAGGTAAGTACGATTTCAAACCAGTATTGTACTTTCATTAAACAAGTCAAGAGCAACATGAACATTTTGTTTTGCTTTTCCTGGGTTTAGCACGTTATTTATTAGTTTTAAAGGTTTATGTAAATCTGCATCTAAAGCAAGATCACCTTCATGGACGTCATGAAACAATTTCAAAGATACCTTTAACTTAAGCATCATCTTTAAATCCAATAAACTCAAATCAGGGAAACAAAAATCTCTTTCAATTTAGCAAGTTGTTTCTACATTTTTAATTAAATGTACAGCATCATAGAATAAATACACTTTTCTGCAGTTATATAAAATTGAACTATTAAAGCCATTTTCATATTCTGATAACAGTTTATTAAAAGCAGAAATATTACTTGCATGATTATCACACACAATAGCTTGCACAACAAACCCACTATTAAGCAAAAGAGTTTCAATAATTTTATTATTAAACCAACTGCTATCAATTTTTAGAACTGGAACTGCTTTTATAATGTATGGGATATTTTCCTTAAAACAAACAACACTTTTGTAGACTTCACCAACATTATTTACACCTGTTATAGTTCCACTAGAGTATTCTGCACATTTCTGTAAATACATTTCATCAATTATTATGCAGACATCTTGTGACATTTGGCCATTTTCAAGTTGAATTTTTGCAGCTTTTAGAGCATCAATATTACCAGAACAAATTTTATTTAATAAAGAGATGGTAATGAAAATTCTTCCAAAAGCTCTTTGTAGGATTGCATAGATGTATAGCGCAATAATAATGCATATTGAATTATGTTAGCAGAGTACATTGGTTTTTTCTGATATTTTATTTTTTCGAGTTCTTTAAAAACTGCGAAATTTTTTTCTGCTTGACTTCTTAAATAGGCAGGAAAGTTTTCAAGCATACTTTTACGAGTTAATGTACAGTTATGACCACTACAAAACCATTGTGTTAATGGTGCTAAACAATTCTTATAAAAAAGATTTACATGTAAACTCTCCACTTGGGCATGGAATATCAGCAAAACAAATTAAATATTTTATTAAATCATTTTTTAAAAGTTTGCTGCTTTGATCATTATGGTAAATACGTTTTGATGGAGACTTTCTTTCTAAATTTATTGTTGGTATAGATGATTTTGATAGAACACTTGGATGTGTAGTTGGAATTGGTTTTAACTTTTTTATTAAATGAAATCTTTTTGCTCGTTCTCCATGTTTTAAATATTTTTCCTGAAAATGCTTTGCACAAATAACTGATGACTGAGTTGGTATCCAGTTTAGTCTATTTACAAATTTTATTCATTTTGTTCTTAGTTTTTCATTTCAAGTAAATGAAAAAACTGGCACCACATCATGTCTAGAATAGTTTGAATAACAGCCAACAACACAACATTTGTTAACCATTCTTTGTTTTCAATAATGCAAGTTTAAATTTATATAGTATCGTTGCACATTTATTCAAACCCGCATACTGGCCTTCTATTTTTTTGGCGAAAATGCGGAGTATTAGGCTGTATACTTTAATTAAGCCATGTTACCTCACTAATATGGGTAATATGGGTCTATTTAATACAACTCTTAAGACAACTTTAAAAATGATGCACAAACTTTTCTTGATATAGTTTATTAAAAATGATGTCTAATCATAATTTTACGATATATTTTTGCTATATATATTTTTTGCTCAAAATTAAAACCTATAACACCCTACCTTATTAACTTTCAACAAAAATAATAAAAACACACTAAAACTGTTTCTTGCCCTTTAGATATAAATTATGAGCCTCTATGTAATGAAAAAACATGTCAAATGTGTTGTATTCTACATATTTGTTGCAGAAGTATTGGGTTTGATTTAAATTTAATTAAGTATTAAATAATTGTTTGAATAATTTGTGCATAGTTTATTGCATAATTATTTTCATTAGCTTAAATGACAAGTTAAAGTTATTGGAATAATTTATTATTCCAATAATTTATTATTCCATAGTTTGTTACATAAATATTTTTATTAACTTTGTTACATAATTATTTTAAAAATAATTATTTGATAATTAAATATGAAAGCAAGTATTGAATGGGATATAAGAAAATACTTGAACCAAAACAGCATATTACAAATTTAACTGTTTTCTATCATGCTATCTTGTTCAAGAATAGAATCAATTAAAGAGGTTAGATGAGCAAAAAAAAAGTATTATTTAATAAATTGCCTATCCAAAAAAAAAAGCCAAGTAGAAGTATTTCATAACTTCATTTTTTTTTTATAGTTGATAGCAATGTATGAAATGCCCTGACAAACACAAAAGATAATGCTAGGATGTGAGAAACTATCCTGTCCACATACCGAAACACAGTTAAAACAAACATGATGATATTCCGACATCAGTTGTTGTATGCATTTGTTTAGGCTCGCATGCATACGATCCCAAGTTATCATTTAGACCATTGTTTTAAAAAAAATTAGTTGTCTGGATAAATTGTATATACTTTTAAATGTTATTTCAGTATTAGAGTCCCTAAAGACTATGCATTGCTATTCTCTATACCAATAATATAATTTTAATGATTCCAATAATATGATTTTAATTAATGACAGCATTTGCATGCTCTGTGTTATTTCAGTATTGACATTTTCGATTTTGTAATATACTGCAAGTAAATTATATTTTTAAAAACATTGTTGCTAATGTTATATTTTCAACACTTCATTCGTGTTTTCTGTTTTGTTTTAAATTTTGTTTAATTATCTTATTAGGTTCCAGGCAGAGCTTTCTATATGCTATGGGTAAACGTTTTGTCACCATGGTTTTTTGCACCTCCACCACCTGAGATGGATGAAAAACAGCAAAAAAAGTACGAAAAAAAAATGAAGCGACAAGTTATTTATAAATAGGTTCTAAATTTTTCAAAGAACTGCATTCAAAAAATAAAAGAGATGCTTACTGAAATAGCCAATTTTTTTTTTTTTTAATATTTGTGGGAATTCAGCCATTTAAATTTAAATAAAATCTCTTATAATATTTAATACACAGATTAAATAAAATTTACTATATAAATTGAACTGAAATAACCATACATGGTTATTTAATTTCAATTTAAACTACATGTTAAATGCTGTTGTTTTAATAGAATATTAATGTCCCAATTTAATGTGCAAATAATACTATTTTTAAAACTTAGCTATAACAAAAGGTTCAAGTCTAAAAATTCACTATTGATGTTACAAAAATTAACTCGTATTTTTTTTTTATATTTTAATACTTTTCAAAAAAATGTTGTTTGTTTATGAAAAAATACTAACAAAACAGCAATAAAACGACAAATATAGCTTCATTTTTTTATTGTACACATTTTATTGTTTCTTAGACGCTGGTCGTTTCATTAACTGGTTATTTCAGTAGCAATTTCCTTAAAACTATACCATATTAATCATTAGAAAAAACAAAACCATTAGCGCTAAAATATACAAAATTACAGTTTATTTAACGTTTAAAGATAATTTTTAATTTTTTAAAGCGGCTTTTTCCAATTTTTTTGAGTTTGTGTGGATGTAAAGTAAAAATATATACCCGTTTGGTTGTATATAATTGTATTAAAAATTTAAAATATTTATTTTAATTAAAAATCAGCTTTTAAAATATAACATAATAGCATTGTTTTTAATTAAAAAATTTTGTTGCATATTATTTATTGCAAATTAAGGTTATTGTATCTAGTTTTATAGCTTTGTGCGTATGTTAACGAAATCTTACGAACTGCTTAGGTGTCATCCATAAATTACGTCACGCTCAAGGGGTAGTGGGAGAGAGTTTAGTGTTTTTGTAACGACTCATGCGGGACTTGTTACTAAAGAGTTACGATGTTTTGACGAGGGGGAGGGGTCAAAAACGGTCGTAATTAATGTACGATAAATTACTCTGTTGGCAAGTATAGTTATTGCTCGACGTGTATCTTATTTAGGGGCTGCTATAAACTTTTAGTTTTATATAAAGTTCGTTTTAAACTTTAAAATTTTCACAAAAATAGTAATGGGTGTCTCATTCTTAGTATACCTCTAAAATGATATCCTTGACCCTAAAAACTTTTTATTTCATGTATAATACGTTAGTATTACATTAACAAATTGTTTTAGAATACTTTTTTTATCTTTCTGAGGCATAGTGGGATGGTGGAGTAACATAAAAATCTTTATCAATTTTTGAAGAAACAAATATTATACTTTCAAAATTAAAGACTCGTTATAAATTTTTAAAATTAAGAATCGGAATCATGTTTATCACTTAATAAATCACTTTCGGAAACAAATTTCTTTTTTCAAGAAGATTGTTTCTTTATCTTCCTTTTCTTTTACTTCGAGTACAGTTTTTGTTGGTGTATCTGTTGCTATTAGGTTGCTTTCACACGAGGTTTTCTTTTATTTCTTCTTTCAGTGGCTTTTGGAAATCCTTTAAACTGAGAAGGGCTTACAAAGTTAATAACTTCAGAACCATTGGCTTGGCTTGGAATTGACAAAAGGCTCTTGATGCTTTTATGGTGAGAGTAACAAATTATTGGTATTCAGAGTTTCTCCAGTATTTGTTTGATATGTATTTGGATTGTTTCTATCACTAACAATACAACATAAAAAATCTGCTTCTGAATTTACATTATTGTCAAAAGGAAATATTCCACTTTTCTTAAATCCACTTTAAATGTTTGTGATAGTAAAACATTTTTCGTATGCGATGTTAACACAAGATGCAATACTGTAAATAGTGATTTGGACTCCAGGATGATTTAGAAGCCAAGGTTTTATTGCATCATTATAATAAACTTGGAATAGAGAAAATACAGAGACAATAAAATACAGAGACATCTAAGTGCTGCATTTTGTGACTACTAGTTGGTAGTATAGTAAGAATAGTAACACCATTACTCTTTGCAAGATCAAGAGCTTTTATAGATGACTCTCATGATTATCAAGTATAAGTAGAGATGGATTTTCATTTGACGTGAATGTTTTTAATATCTTGGCAATATCAACATAGAAAGAGCTCACAGAACGGGAAAAACATGAAGAAAACCGTAGTTGTCAAATTACTTCACTATAAGGACAAAGTAAAGGTGTTACAGGCAGTAAATAAACTCAAAGGATGGGGAATCTATATAAATGAAGATTTTTCCAGCGAAACACGTGAAGTAAGAAAAAATTTACTAAACAAGATGAAACGCAGAACACAGAAAGAATGGTAAGTATTCTGTTATTATTTACGATTAACTCATTGTGAAAGATTTTAGGAGAAAGCAAACCAACGCTTAATCACATTTTCTAATTTTAGCCTTTAAATAAACACATTTTATTATACTTAATAAAATAATTACATTATTATTCATTTTTATTATTTCTTTTTTTTATTTGATACATTTATCTTTACAATGAGTCAAAATACTATTTTCCAAAACACTGAATTTAAATCAGTTCTAAATAAAAAAACAATATTATTGAATAAAGATTCTGATCCTGATATTAACTATTATAAAGAACAAATTAGAAATTTCAATCCAATATACTATGATATAGAATCGGAAAACCTCATTGAATGTTTGGATATTAATTCGTTCTCACTTTTCACTTAAACATAAGAAGCTTAAAAAAAATTTTTTAATTATTCAAGGAGTTTTTGTATAAAATCAAAATTGATTTTAAAGTTATTTGTCTCAGCGAAACTTGGTGTCTCGATGTTAATATTGAGAATGATTCAAATTATCAGTTAAAAAATTATAAAGCAATTCATCAGTTTTGGAACTCTGAGAAGAAAGGTTTTTGAGAAGAAAGATTATGTATTTTTATAAATAACTTATTGTCATATGAATGTAAAAAAGAATTATGCTCAGCCACAAGCAATTATGAGTTGTTGCGCATTGAAATTGCAAACAAAGCCTTAAAAAATATTATTGTCTACGTCAGAGATGGCCAAATATCTGCTCGCGAGTCGCATGCGGCTCTTAAAATGTCATTGCGGCTCGCGAGCCGCACGCGGCTCTTTTTAAAAGTTATATTGTTTTACTGATAATAAAAACTTGAATTATTGAACTTGAATTAGCCGGGAAACATATCGTTTGAAAAAAGGATATAGCAAAAAGTGACAATAAAGCACTTCGCAATAAATATAAGAAAAGAAAAATTGAAGATGAGAACAGATCATTTCATGGTGATTGGACAGAAAAATACGCATTTATTGAAAAAGAAAATAAACCTATGTGTTTAATTTGCAATACAGAACTAGCTCATAATAAGACATGTAATGTTAAAGGTCACTATGAAACAAAACATATGTGTTTTTCTGAAGAATACCCAATAAATTCATTTCATAGAATGAAAAAAATCGAGTTGCTTAAAACAGTATTTAAAAATCAACAAATGAATATTTCATCTTCCAGCAAAGAATCAAGTATTACAACAGAAGCAAGTTTTATTATAGCTTGGAACATTGCAAAAAGTAAACATCCTTACACTGATGGAGAGTTTGTAAAACAAAATCTTTTTGATGTGATCTCAGTTTTAGATCCTAATAATTGCAAAATTCAAAAGTTAATTTCAAGTATTTCTGTTTCTTGATATTCAACTGAAAGAAGAATATCTGAGATTAGTGTCGAAGTTGAACAGCATTTGTTAAATGACTTTAAAAATTGTGAAGCATTGGATAAATCAATAGATATTCAAGATAAACCTCAAATGGCAGTATTTGTTACTAACAAATACTGTTACTAATGAATATCTAACAATGTTAGATATTTAACATCAGATGTACTTGTGAAAGAAGAGTTGCTAGATTTAGTAGAGCTAAAAGACACAACTCGTGGAACTGATTTAAAGGAAGCCCTTGACACTGTTCTGGTGAAAATCAATGCTCCTAAGAACAAGCTTGTTAGTGTTGCTAGAGATGGTGCAACAGCAATGGTTGGAAAACACATTGGGCTTATGGGTTTACTAAATAGTGATCCTACATATCCAGAGTTTATCCCAGTTCATTGTGTGATTCATCGAGAACATTTAGCAGCAAAACATTTTAATTTTCCAATTCTTTTTAAATCAGTGCTGGAGATGAGATCTAATGCAAAAAATCACAGACAGTTTAAAAATTTCATTAGCGAATTGGATCTTGCTGACAAACCAAGTGATTTGTCGTTTTACTGTGCTGTAAGGTGGCTTTCAAGTAGTCACTACTTCAAAGTCACCTTACAGCACAGTTCTTTATAGGTTTGAAGAACTATTAGAACCAATTAAATGTTTTTTGCTTGAAAAGCAAAAGACATTTGAAATCTTTGGCAATGTGAATTTTTTGCAAGATCTTTTATTTGTAACTGATGTAATGCAAAATTTACAAAATCTGAATTTGTCGCCTCAGGGAAAAGAAAAAGATATATCTGATTTTGCTCAGACTATATTTAGTTCTCAAAAAAAAATTGCTCTATTTCAGAAAGATCTTACTTTAAAAACTTTTAATCATTTTCCTCAAATTAAGAAGATGATTCATAATCCTAGTCCTACAATTCAATATGATGATCATAAGATTGAATCATACCGGGAAAAACTACGGAATTTATTCGAAGACTTTCAAAACAGGTTTAAAGTTTTGTATGCTCTTAAATCATCAATAGCATTTTTAATAAACCCTTTTTTAATTGATATTATTAGTGATGGTTGTGCAATACCAAAAAATATATTTGAAGAACATATCAATTTGAAATAGAATTACTAGATCTCCAAGAAGTTCAAAATCTTCAAATGCTGCATAAAACACTAGCTTTATTAGATTTTTAAAAAATGGTTCCTTAAGTTAAGTATCCTCAACTAAAAAGGATTAGTATAAAACTTTTTTCATTTTTTGGTTCAAGATATACATGTAAATCTTTATTTTCGACTATGAAATTTGTTAAATCAAAGTATCGTGCCAATCTAACTAGTGAAAATTTGTTACTGTTGCTTAGAATATTAACTACAAGCTTGAAACCAGATTTTAAAAAACTTACCAGTAGTGTTGAAAATCTTAGTGTCTAATAAATCTGTAGTAAATTATGCAAGTTATTATGTAAGCAGAATTTTCTAATGGTCTTTTACAAAATAATTGATGTTATAAAAAGAATTCTCTCTGTTATGTCTAAGTTATTTCTGAATGATGAAAAGATATTTTTCAATTGTAAAAATAAAGTAATTTGAACTTAATTGAAGTTGATTGAAATTTTTTTTTTATTGTGTAGTCGTTTATTTATTTGAAATTGTGCAGTTTTTAGTAACTTATGCTATTAAGTGGTTATAAGCAAGTTCAACTCGAATAAAAGCAAGTTTAATTCAAATACATTTAATTTTTTTTTTTTCTCAAAGAAACCTTTTTTATCTTTAGATTTTTATATCTTGCTTACAATTATTTTTATAAGGAAATTTATGGTTGTTGTAATTGTGTTAATTCAAAAAAAAAATACGTTTTAGAGATGCTTTCTCAATTTTTTCTACAATTGTTTTTTTAGTGTGAATAAAAAGGAATCAGATTTTATGTAGCCATTTATGTTTACATTTAAAGAACAGCTTTTACTTTCTTTATTGTAAAAAAAACTAAATACTAAAATAAATTGTGAACATACTAAGTTTATTTATAAAAGTACAATTTTCATTTAAAAATCAAAATATTGATGTATAAAAAACCTAAAGAGGTATACCACCCACGGTGTTTGCTTTCGCCCCTATTTCCACCCCTCGTGTGTGCAACTTCTGTTAATGATTTACTGTTTAGAAGCCCCTTATAAATAATAAAAACCAAAAAAATCTTGCACACACGAGGAGTGAGAGTAGATATTTCAATTTTGCTAAGTGTTATTTAAAATGTCTTCTTAGCTGTTTTTTTTAAAGTTTCTAACTTTAAAAAAAACAGCTTTCATTCATGTTACTTTAATCTCTCGTTCCCACTAAATAATAAACGCAAGTAGAAATCTGATGATTAGGGATATCCAATCATGTTTCTGTGGGCATAAATCATCCACTAAATAAAGTTTTGATTTTATATTAAAAATACTTCGAAAATGCTGTCTTTTGCAATAGGTAGTGGATATAAACTTGTACATTTTACCTTCGGCGAAAGATATTTCATTCGGTAGTTGATGGACATTTAACTTATCTTGAATATGCGACTCAATGAAAAGACAAGAAGGAACACCATTAAAATTATTTGAAATCGAAAGTTGATGTGAACAATAAGAACACTTTTTTTTTATGAAAAAAGTTCAAGACTACGCCTTCACCTACTTTTGAGAAGTAGAGATCATAAATAGTTTTAGTTGAACTTCGCACGCACAATTGATTATTGCAAACTATTTGTGACTCAAAAAACTGAACTGGCATAATGAAATTAATGTAATGCTCCATTTCATTTCCGAATGTACAAATCGAGTGATTTCCATTTTCGTCTTGAGAAACACAAAGCTTGCACCCGTCTAAGAGCCAAATACTTTTTGCTTTATTCCAATCTATTCCTTTATTCCATTGGAATCAATAAACCCTATTATAGAAGCAATTTTTTCTTTGATATCAGAGTTTTTCAAATTAATCAATATGTTTTTAGACAGCTTGCTTGAAGTCCAAAGCGCAAGTAAAAAATAATCAACTGTACATGTGTTCAATAATTTAACTGGTTTTTTAAAATTTGATTTAATAAGCTTTCCTCCCCATTTAGGAATATTACTAAAAAACGACGAGTTTTCACTTTGTTTTTCGTTAACTTTCAATTTCTTTGAACTGACTACATCCTGCTTATTAGACAGCGAACGCTTTTTATTCTTGATAGATTTATCTTCATCTATGCTTGAATGATCACCAAATGACTCAGAAGAAGAAACTAAATTAATTTTAGGCTTCTTTTTCAAAAACTTTTTTTTTTTTTTGACTCATAAACTTCATCTTCCGAAGTTTCAATTTGTGTCAACATTGAAGTGTCTGGTTTTTTGTTATTAGTAAAAAAAAAATGTTAGTAATCCAGCTGGGTTCGGAAGCATCAAGTACTTTCTACATGCTAAATAATAAATTACGCTAGCGATATACGCACAGCAGCCAACAGTTCCCATGCCGGTCTTACAAGTACAGTACCATCCTTCGATTCCAGTTTCATCATTTGTATTAGGTAAATATTGCACGTACACTTTATACTTTGTAGACCCAGAATGACGAGATCTGATAATAAGAGAAAGAACTTTTGATTTCCCTATCGATTGAACAATTTCACATATTGCCAATTCATATTTTCTTTTATTGAAATATTCAGAAATGTAGCTTTAGTATTGCCTAAGTTAATATGAGCCCAAAGTGATGTTGTTTTTTATTATTTCTTCAGGCAATTTAGGAAAACCAAGTACAAGTGTTGCTTCAATGTTTACAAACAAACTCTTTTTGTTTAGTTTTTCAGTTTTGACCAGCTTTTCCAAACTATTTTCTAAATGAAGCTTTACTTTCATGTTATTAATAATTTTTTGTTTGTCATCCTGGTCTGAGTGAAGACGCTTGAAAAATCTATTAATAAGGGATGCTGCAATTCTATAGTCGTTGAGTGTGTAAGGCAAATCTAAGGCTCTGAAAGGTGTTTTTAGAAATGAAGTTGTGACTTCAATAACCCAACGACACTTGGTAATCATTCTAGATTGATTAGCTTGTAATGTTGTCAATTGTTTTTGACCTTTTTCTACACATGCAGGCATTTTTGGCTCCAAATTAAAATTATTTTTTAAGTTATCAAAAACCTCTCGAAAACTCTCAAAAAAAAGTCACGAAAACCTCTATCAAGTAATATAATATCACCTGGATAAAGCAATTTTCTAAGATTTTGGTCGCCTAGAAATACATCATTCATAATTGAAGCATCATTTTTTGTTACCTCGTGAAGTCCAAATACATCGACAATTTTTCCATTTGATATAGAAAATAAAAAAGGTTTAACCAAGTGTGTTTTTTTTTTGTACGCTGAATGTTTTTCGTTGAAAATAGTTGTTGCTGCTCTTTTGACAATAACAGTAAGTTCCGTCGACAACTAATATCAACTGAAATTCTTTAGCCCTAAATATTTCTTTGGCCAATTCGCTGTTATTTGCTAACCATCAAGGCCAGTTTTTAGCCAAAACAGAAAGATGGGTAGAACTTGAGATTTAGATCTACTACTGGTGTTTCTGAGTGAAATCAAATCTCCACTTAGTTCTTCAAATTGTTGTCTATTGAATCAGTAGTTCGCTGGCAAATAGAATCAGGCAGTTTTGAAATATCAGAAAACTTTGAAAATAAACTGCTCTGCTGAGCGTAATATCGAAAACACCTCTAGTAAAGATTTAACTTTTTATGCATTTAGTTTCACATTCTTTTTAACAACAATCAGCTGATTTAAAGCTTCATTGTTTAATAATTCAACTTCGTTCAAATGCTCTCCGCACATCTTGATCCAGTAGGTATAAGAATTTTTTTTTGGACATAAACGTCAATAATGCCTTGCCCTGAAATGAATTTGAAATTTTTTGAAGAGTTATTAATGTGACATACGAAACAATAGCGATGAGAAGCAGTTGTTCGAGGTATATCCACCAAAATTGATGTATTTTTTTCGCTCATTCCTTCGCTTTTTTTTAGCTCAACTAATTCTTTTTTAAACTTAACTAGAAATCTTTTTGAAGACTTTAGTGATATTTATTCATTTTGTTCAATAATCGGTGGGCAAGCTGATATTTGATTTGTTTCAAGCGTTTCAGACAACTCAAGATTTGTTGTTTGAAAATCAAACGACTGAGTCTCTATAAATCTACTTAACGGTGAATTTATTTCCTCATTTTCCTTTCTCCGTGCTCTTTAAATACAGGCAGCACAGCAATGTGTTTCAAGCTCAATGGCATTTTTGTTTTTGTTGATTGTTTCTCGTATTTCATTTAGGAACCTCAACTTCTTTTCTAAAAAAAACTCTTGATATTCCACGCTTATTTTTTACTTTATCCAATCTTTTGAAACAACATCCGCATCTATATTCTCTTAAATTTATTTCACTTGTTTTTAGTTTTATTTTGAAAAAAATTAAAACTTATTTCAAACTGTTAATCTTTTCATTTTGGTACTTTTTAATTTTAAACAAACAACTTATATATTTTTTTTAATTTTTCCTATTAAATAAGCGGTTAATTAATCTTAATAATTAATTAACTTCTACATATAATTAATTATAATTAATCGTACGTATTATAGTTGGAATAATAGTGTTTTAGTGATTTAAGAAATTAATTTAAACATAAACCAAAAGGGGTGAAAACTTGATAGTTAGACGCCTAACCTCTTTACATTTCGCCAATTTGAAGAATAAACATACTAATATGAATGGCTTAAAGAACAAATATAACATAGCCTTTTTTCTTCATATTTTAGGCTATTATTTTTTATTTTTTTGTGTAAGCGTCACAATAGCTTGAAATATACATAATGATTTTCTAAAAGTTATACTCTAGTTATGGCTAGAGTTTAGCATTTAGAAAATCATAATATATTTTTTATCATTTCAGTCATCAAGTTTTTCTATATATATACTGAATGACTGCTATTTCTTATTGAAAATAAATTAAAATTGAGTTGTAATATAATTATTTATTTGAAATTAACTTACTTATATAAAAATGACTACATGAACGAGACAAATTTTTACTTCCGTGCGTGACAATGTGAACTGCATTTGAGCGATTGCTGTTACTCCGTGATACATAGTGCGATCCTGTAACTTAAAGTCTTTACTAATGTATAAAATGTTATTTAAAAAAAATCGTACTATCTTAAAGTCTTTACTAATATATAAAATGTTATTTAAAAAAATTGTAAACTTTTATTTTCTGAGAGTGTTATTTATCAACTAAAATTTGCATTTTTCTATTCTGTACATGAGTCCATTTTAAACTTAATTTATTCTTTGATAACATTACTAATGTAAACCATTCTTTGTTTATAGAATATTTATATAGATTAGACCTTAATGAGAGTAAATTAGAAAAACACAGCTGCCATAGTTATTAGAAAACGCGATCATAGATGTGCATGTCAATAATCTATGCCGTTGCTTCAGATCCACTAATTGACCTTAATTCGTTACAAAGTTTTCTTTGAGACCTCGACAAAGCACACCAATTTCTAATTCAAAAAACAATATACACAAACAAAAGAACTCACAGTTCTTTTGTTTGTGTATAATGTTTTAGTACTTTTATATGGGTACCTTTAACTTTCAGAACAAACTCTATCGCGATATTAAGACAAAACACTCACAATATTCAGGCGTTATTTTACGACACCCCGCGTTCATTTCAATACTTTTCTCAGATTTGCAGGTGAGTTTGGGTTAGGTTGAGAAGCTTCTGATTTCAATTTTACCTTAAGTTTTTGATAGGACTTAAATCGGGTAATAATAACTTTAGGTTAAGTTGCCCGGTCATGAGGTAAGAATATTAATTGCATTTTTTTGAGTCATGTTTTTATAAATTTTGCCCTATAGTGAGTTGCCCCGCCTTGCATGAAAATATCAAATTATAATTTTTAGATATAAAATTCGTAGGTAAATTAGTTAATAACTTTATGTTAGCTTTACGTCAGAATTGAATATAGGCTTTCGATGTTTTGTGTTATAAATATTTTATGGTTGCAAACTCTATAGTTAAATTACATTAATTAAATTAGTTAAATACGTTAGGTGTAAATATTCCCTTGGAACACAGATTGATACAACCAAGAACAAAATATTCAACACGGATACATACGTAAATACATAGTATCTATTTGGTCATTATTTGGTTCCCGATTTAAAATTCTTTCAGGTAGCTTTAAAAAGTAACTTGTAAATATGGCATTCTAAAATTGAAATAAGGAGAAATTACAAAATAAATCACTACACCGAACACCACTTATTAAAAAAATTACTACTAAAAATAAAAAATTACCGAAAAAGATTATTTCAAATAAAAAACATATTTACAAATGTATACACACAAAAGAGTCAAGCAAAAAATAAATTGATTGACAATTTTTTATAACTGCTATAAATTTTGAAAACTTGATTTTTTTAAAAATTTACATCTGCTACCTGCACGCCAATATATTAAATTCATCTTTTTATCACTTGAAAACACATTAAATGAGAATTATCAATTAGTATCAATTACAAGAAGAATTTATGAAAAGCATTTAAATCATCTAATAAGTTTATATGTTTACAAAATAAAAGCTCTTTTCAAATATAAACTAGAAAAATTACGTAATTATATTACGTAGGATTTAAATTGCTTTTGACGCAAAAGTGACAAAAATATTATTTGAAATGTCGATAAGTATAAAATTTGGAAATGATCAACTAAATTTATGTGCTATAAATTGAATTGATTGCAAAAACTTCAAACAATACGCGGTTCACCGCGATGTGTTTTACGTGGTATGTGACATGCATACATAATCATCTTCTTCATTTTCTAATAGCTGAGATATTTCACTAGTTTCCACGTTCTGTATATACGCATCTACTGTTAACCTTCGCGTTGAGGGTTCGCTTATTTCAAAGTCAAGTGCGTTTGAGCAAAACGATTCGCCATATTTTGGAGGAGGAGCGTTTACTTTATAAGGATCATTATGCTGATATCCTGGTAAGGATTCGATAAGAATTACTTGTCTTATATCTTCAGGAGATAAGCCGCTAAAAACGTAGGCAGGTTGCGGTACTGCAGGAAGCTCTTCATAACAAATGTCCACAGCCTAAATTATATGTTTAAAAAGTTTATAAAAATAACTAACTTTATATAGACAAATATTGTGCGTGCGTATGTATATATATATATATATATATATATATATATATATATATATATATATATATATATATATATATATATGAAAAATATAATACATATATACAGTGCTTTCAAAAGAAAAATAGACGCAGTAAAAAATTGAGTACATTTTCTTTTTCAAAACATCGTAAAATCCCATCCATATATTTTAAAGACTTAATTTTTTTTTGAACGACAGGAAAATTATTTCTCTACAACTAACATGTCATTAACAAGTTCATATATATTTACTTTTTTTTAATAATTTATTTTTTTCAAAGGAATACAAAAAAACATACCGGAAAATATTGTAAAAAAAACTAGGCGCACAAACTTTTTAATTGACTTCCGTTCTACTTTTATGTCAACCCAACTGTTATTCATAATTATTTTAATTATTTATGTTTGTTTGACAACTTCCTTTAATAAGTTGGATAAAATTTATTACGATGACCAGTTTAGTCACGTTTAAAGGCTTTTTAAATAATTTAATAAAACCTAAAAGTAAATATACATAGAAATGGGTCGAAAAGCAGTAAGCAAAGCAACAAAGTGGTAAATAATAGGTATGAATGATGGCTCAATGATCAGTAATAGAGAAATAGCAAGAAAATTAAAAATTTCAAAGAATTGCGTCAGATATACTTGAAAGACATTAAAAACAACAGGTGGCATCCAACACAATGCCGGATCAGGAAGGCTAAAAGAAACTACTGTAGTCTTACATTTTGTAAAGTAAATTGAATCCGATGTTAAGTTATCGTCAACTCACAGACGCATTCAACGAAAACGGTGAAAACCGTATTTCGTCAAATACACTTAGAAACATTTTACTAAGGAAAAAAAATGTCTATGCAACAGTTAGAAAACCTATGTTGACGGCTAGAGATCGACTCACAAGGTTTAGGTGGTGTAAGGAGAGAATCGAGTGGTCTTTGGAGAAGTAGAAGCAAGTAATTTTTACTGATAAAAGAAACTTTGAAGTAATAAATAGAAAAAACAAAGTTCTTGTTAAAAGATTTAAATCTGAGAAGTATAGCAATCGCTTTGTTGTACCGAGGTTGAAAAGTGGCGGCGACAGTTTTGCTTTATATTCAACAGAGAATATAGAGAGTGTAACATTTATACAGGTCATATCAACCAACATAGATATAAAGAGACGCTAGAGAACTGCATGGTTTCATCAGTGGAAATGCTGATTGATTGAAACAAATGGTGGCAATTTCAACAAGATTTGGTGCCTGCCCACACAGCTCATACAGCAAAAGCATAGATGAAAGAAAATAAAGTAAATTTAATGCCCAGGCCAGTTCAATTACCAGATATATATACATATATAATAAATATGTATCAGGTAACCAAAAAAGTTCGTGCGGTTTTTCCGTATATAATAAAAACACACAAAACGACAAAAGTAAGTACATTTATTCATCAAAATAGTCACCATTAGCATCTAAAACCTTTTCCCAACGTAAAACAAGCTTATTTATTCCACTTCTAAAAAATTCTCGGTCCTTTGAGTCTATAAAAGCTTTCAACTCCATTTCAACCGCGTCCTGGTCTCAGAACTGCTGTCCTTTTAAATGATTTCCCAGGGAAAGGAAAAAATGGAAATCAGTAGGGGAGAGGTCTGGCGAGTATGGTGGATGAGGCAAACTCTCCCAACCAAGGCTTTGGAGCTTGTCCTGAGTCACGCGAGCGGTGTGCGGTCTAGCGTTGTCGTGGAGAAGCAGAACTCCTCTCTTGTGCACCAGTGCAGGCTGCTTTACAAGTAACAGGTCGTGAACTCGTTGCAGCTGTGCTGAGTAGACCAGTCCAGTAATGGTTTGGCCTGTTGGGAGCAGCTTGTAATGCACCACACCAGCTGTAGTCCACCAAATGCAGAGCAAAACCTTCCGCTCGTGGAGATTGGGCTTGGGTGTCTTTGGGATGGGGTCATCGGGGGACAACCAATGGTAGCAACGCTTGGTATTGTTGTACACAATCCATTTTTCGTCGCATGTCAATAAACGATCAAGAAAAGGCTCAACATTGTGGCGTGGTAAGAGTGATGTGCAGATCGTAAGCCGTTGCTTCTTGTTGTCGATCGACAATTTGTGCGGAACCCACCAACTCTTTCAATTCCCAATCGCATGCAGATGCAGGCGGATGGTTTCAACACTCACAGCAAACCTCACTGCAAGTTCTTGGCAAGTTTGGCTGGAGTCAGACTCGACAGCGTCCTTCAGTTCATCCTCATCAACCAACAATGGGCGTCCAGAACGCGGCAGGTCTTCGATGGACTCATCTCCCGAAGAGAATCGCTGAAACCACTTCTGTGCTGTGCGTTCACTTACTGTACCTTCTCCAAATGCTGTGCAGATGTTTTTGGCCGCTTGTGTTGCATTCCTTCCAAGTTTGAACTCGTAAAGTAAGCAAGATTGAATAATCGTTGGTTGGGTTGCCATCCTTTCTTTACACAAAACTTTTCCTGTAAGCTTGTTACAAGCCTACACTATATATGCAGCAACTGCGCGTGACACACGCGTTCTATTACGCAACAAAGCTACTTGCCTTGTGCGATGTGGGTGTTGTAAAAAATGCTAAAAACAATTCAATTACCAAAAACCGCACGAACTTTTTTGGTTACCTAATATAATATGTATACACATATACAAATATATTATACTTTTCTTGTATATATATATATATATATATATATATATATATATATATATATATATATATATATATATATATATATATATATATATATATATATATATATATATATACAGTGTCTCAAAAAATTATCAGACCAAAAAAGTCCCAATAAAAAATGTTTACGCTCTAAATTATACTAAAAACAATGAATAGCGATACTTATTTTGTCTGTCATTTTAATTCTATTGGGAATAGTATGTTATTAAGCGTTCATTATATTTGATTCATGCTTCAGTTGGTTTATTATTTGACCTAAAAGAAACTTAGTACTGAATAAGCTTGTAAAAAAATTATCCAACCAAGCCATATTTATGTAAGTTTAATTAATTTTATGTGAAATTTGTTGAAATATTTTAGCAAATTTTTATACAATTAATGAAATTGATAACAAAAAACTGTTTTTTTGTAAAAAAAAAGTTTTGTATAAAAAAAAGGTTTAATGTTTTTTTAAGTAAAATGGTTGGAGGTAAACGTCACTGGACTGTTTCTCAGAGAAATTTAGCTGTCGATCTAGTCAATCAGGTAAAACCTATTGTCAGGTGCAGCAAGAGACTGGAATTCCGCATAATACAGTATCCGACATAATGAAGAAGTATAATTTGATCGGAACAACATCCACAAAAGAAGGCCAGGGTCGCAAAAAAAAGACTTCTAAGAGTTTTGATAGAAACTTAATTATACAAGTCAAGAAAAATCGCTTCATTTCTGCTCGAAAACTGGCTGAGCAAGCTGAAGAGAATTATGGAATCAAATTATCCCAACAGTCAATCAGAAATCATATCCGAGACCAGGGATTTCAAGGACGACTTGTGCGTAATAAACCATATTTGAGTAAGAAACACATGAAAAGAAGATTGGAGTTTGCTAAGAAGTTCAAAAACATGCCGTTAAGGTTCTGGAAAAAGATCCTGTGGCTTGGAAGGGTGTTGGAAAACTCCAATTTATTGATACTATAATGGATCAGGTGCAATACAGAAACATATTAAAGCAAAATATGAAGTCATCTGCTCAAAAACTTCGGCTAGGATCTGATTTTACATTTCAGCAAGATAACGATCCCAAGCATTGTGCCACTAAAACAAAGGAGTGGTTTGCTGAAAATAATGTTGAGGTCTTGGAATGGCCTGCACAATCACCGGACCTTAATCCCATTGAACATTTGTGGGAAATTGTAGACCGAAAAATTGAAGATCGGTCATTTTCCAAAAAAGAAAACCTCAAAGTGGCAATTGAAGAAGCCTGGGAAAAGATTCAATCAGAAGAAACAAAATCTTTAGTTGAATCAATGCCCAGACGTCTAGAAGCTGTAATCCAAGCAAAGGGAGGCCCAACAAAGTATTAAAATAATTGTTTTGTTATATAATAATTTATTATGGAACAAATAATGCGTTTGGTCGAATATTTTTTTGACAATAAAAAAACGACCTAAGTTCATTTATTTAAAGACTGAAAACTTTGTGATTCATATTTTACATTGAAATAAAGAAAATCTATTTAAAAACATGTCCTTTTATTTTTATTAATCTAGAGTTTACCAAAAAAGTCTAAATTTACGAAAATACAGCACTTTTTTTAGGAAAAATATTTTAAAAAGTGTTTGGTCGGATAATTTTTTGAGACACTGTATATATATATATATATATATATATATATATATATATATATATATATATATATATATATATATATATATATATATACACACACACACATATATATATTTTTTAAACATCTTCGTTTCCAACAAGGCTGCAAGTAGCCACTAATTAAAGTTGGAAGTTACTGGAAGAGAAAAGATGAAGATTGTAGAGCAAAATAACCATTGACGGACGACTTAAAGGATTGCAAATTATATGAATCAGGAAAGCAAGATGAAGGAAGCGAATTCCAAAGAGCTGATGTTCGAGGAAAAAATTTAGACGAATAAGCGTTTTTGGAGCACTTAGGAACAGTCACAGAAAATAGATAAGATTTAATTGAATGATGAGTAACATGAGAATGAATTTTAGTAGATGGCACAAGAGATGCTAGATCTTTAGAGCAGTGCCCGTTATAGTATTTGTAGAAAAGAGAAAGAGAAGCAAAATTACGACGATGTGATAATGGTTGGAGGTTGGCTGCAAGAGCAGGTCCAACTATGTTTGCACCTTGTCTAAAAGAGAAAGGGCATCATTAGAAGATCCACCCCAGATATGGCAACAGTATTCCATACAAGGCCGGATTTGAGATTTATAGAGATAGAGAATAGAATCCGAAGTAAGAAAGTGTCGAGCTCAATAAAGAGATGCAACCTTAACAGATGCTAATTTTACAACTGATTTGATATATGGTTTCCAAGAAAGATTGGAAGTAAGAGTTAATCCTAGAAGATGAAGAGTAGATGACTCATCGAGTACATCACCGTTCATAAATATAGGAAGATCTAAATTATTGTGATAACGATTGGCTGAAAAGAATTGAGTTTTATCTGTATTGAAGTTCACCAGCCACTGTGAGCCCCATGCTGTAGCAGAAGTGAGATCTTTTTCAAGACCAAATGCCCCCTCCAAGCAATCAGAGAGTGTTGGTTTCTTATCACGACAAGAATAAATGGTAGTATTGCCAGCAAACAATCCCACCTTAGATGTGAGAATATCAGGAAGATCATTAATGTAAATTAAAAGGAGTATACGGCCAAGGATAGAACCTTGAGAAACCCCTAA
Source organism: Hydra vulgaris (assembly GCF_038396675.1). Lineage (NCBI taxonomy): Eukaryota > Metazoa > Cnidaria > Hydrozoa > Anthoathecata > Hydridae > Hydra > Hydra vulgaris. The sequence continues at coordinate 36,733,078 of NC_088934.1, forward strand.
AGTTACAGAATAAGAAGAAGAGTGCTGTTCATCGAGGACAACTTGTATGCTACGATTGGAAAGGAAGGATTCAATAATCTTAAAGATGTTGCCAGATACACCATAAGAAGAAAGCTTATGGAGAAGACCAGCATGTTAAACTTTATCAAAAACTTTTGAAATGTCAAGAGCGATGGCCTTAACCTATCCACCTTTATCTAATGCACGATAAAACCTATCAGTTAATACTGTTAGCAAATCAGCTGTAGAACGAGAAGATCAAAATCTATATTGATGGTCAGAAAGTAAGTTATTAGGTTCAAGATGAGAAATTAAGTGATTGTTAATTAAAGATTCAAAAACCTTGCTTATGATAGGAAGAAGACTTATGGGACAGTAGTTAGACAAATCAGATCGCTCTCCAGAATTTTTGAAGATAGGGATAACAGATGCCGCTTTCCAGCAGGCTGGAAAGCAAGACTCTGATAAGCACTTGTGGAATAGTTTTGAGAGTATAGACGACAGCTCCAGAGAACACTTCTGTAAGACAATAACAGGTATGTTGTCTGGGCCACAAGCTGTAGAAGAGTCTAGACAGGAAATCACTTTAGATACAGAAGCTGGAGTAATACAAATGTCAAGCAATGGATCAACCTGTTTGTTGGCAATATCAGGTAGAATGCAACTAGTGGAATCAAGAGATGATATTGATGAAAAGTTTTTAGCAAACAATTCAGCTTTGTCTTTAGGTGAGTAGACAAAGTCTGAACCATACAAGAGAGGAGGAATTAAAGATTTGCCCTTATTATTAATACTATTAAAGATTCTCCAGAAGTCACGAGAGCCTAATTTTTGAGATGAGATACGAGATTTCATAACCTGAGAATAGCGGGCTTTGGCATTAGACAAAACCTTTTTAATAACAGTAATAAACAGACATCTGTTTTCTGGAGAGTTGTTTTGCTGATAAATATGGAAGTAACAGTTTCGATTGGCAATCGCAGCAGCACAGTGTGAGGAAAACCATGGGGGAGAGTGAGGCTTGACCTGGAATCATCGAGAGGGAACAAAAGATCCCATGCCAGCCTGAATTCATAAAGTTATGTACGAAGCACATTTGTCGACAGGAAGACAAAAGAATTCTACCCAAGGGCCATCACGAAGAAAATTACGGAAAGAATCCCAGTCAGTTTTACTGTAGTTGTAAGAGGTACAACAATAGGGGGATTCAGGTGATGAAGAAGAATGAGATATTAGTTTTAGAGAGATCAAACTGTGATCAGAAGCACCTAAGGGTGAATGTGGAGAAACTGAGCACTGACTAGGATCAGAAACATAACATAAGTCGAGTAGAGAAAGTAAATGATCCGGGTTGTCTGAAAAGCGAGTCGGAAAGTTGACTATTTGAGTTAGGGAATGAGAAAGGCAAAAGCAATGAGCTTTAATGCCTGCAGAATCACTGACACTAGAGCCAAGCCATTTAGAGTGGTGAGCATTAAAGTCACCTACAACTATATTAGCTGATGGATAAAGACAGAGGGCTTGGTCAATATGATCAGAAATAACATCAAAAAAAGTGCAGTCTTGAGATGAAGGAGAGCAATATAGAACAAAGAGAAATGCGATAGAGTGAAGTGGTGCTAAACGAAAGCACATAAAAGAATTGGCTGTTGATTCAAACCTAGTTTTATGACAAATGGGTGAATTCTTACAAATGTAAATGCCCAGGCATGTGACTATTGGAGTCTTTACGAATTAAAGGAAGATAACCATCAACACTAAGATCACAAGATGAGACAGCTGAACTCAAATTAGTCTCACAAAGAGCAAGTAGGTCTGGTGAACTTTGCAAGAGATAAGACTTAGAAGAAAAGTTACTTCGATGATCACGAATATTAGTGAATGATAGGTTTAGAGAACTTGGTGATGATGATGGTTTTTTGTGTTTTATAGCTTTTGGTACTTTATTCATTTTTAAATTTGATTGAAGAACTTGACTCAAAGCATAGATAGTACTCAGAACACTGTTTAATAGCCCAAGCAATTGCCTCATTACTACTAATAAACCCTAAGCTGTAACAAAGGGATCCAAATGTAGCCTCCGCAATGCACACCAAAAGTACAAACAGGGACACCATCCATGCGCAACATGGCACTGTTAATACTTTGATATCTTTCAGCTGTTGATGGAATCAGCCTCTCTGAGGCTACCACAGTGTACAGGAAACCTGACTACCAGCCAGCCTCAGAACCATAAAACCGAGTTTTAGAACTCTACCCTCATTAGGAGATAATAGAATGAGTTGCCTAGTCATAAAAACAGAGACACAAGCAAAACCTATGCATTGAGTCAAGAAGATCCAGCATTCAACATGCTAAACTGGAAACAATGTATTAAAAATACATCTGCCCCAGCCTAATAGATGAAGAAGGGGTGCGAGACTGATCAACAGATAGAATCTGTTTACCCCTTAAGTCTTTGCCTAAAAGGCCTTCTACAAGACAGTAGCCGGATGCATTTAGCATCTGCCCAAGATGAGTATTTTTATCGAGACACCATCTCTAGCCTTTACTCAACCAATATATATATATATGCTGTATATATATGTATATATATATATATATATATATATATATATATATATATTATATATATATGTATATATATATATATATATATATATATATTATATATATATGTATATATATATATATATATATTATATATATATGTATATATATATATATATATATATACATATATATATATATATATATATATATATATATATATATATATATATATATATATATATATATATATATATATACATATATATATATACACAACAAATAATACAAATCTAAGAATGCAAAGTTTTAATGTGAAGTTTTAAAAAAAAAAGCTTACACGTGCCTCCCTTAATTGTCTTGATCTTCTTCTTTTTCTAATATATAGATATACTGTCCAAAATAATAACTTTACAACAATTACCACAATGATGACACTAGTGTAATAATAGCAATATAACCAAAATATAATAATAACCAGAAAGTTTTACATTAAAAATAAGCCAACTTTATTTATATTAATAATTAATTCCATATTAGGCTTTTGCAGGATCATGGTTCAAAAAATTAACAGCCCAAAAATATAATAAAGTGAAATGATGGACTATAGAATAAAAATTGTTTATTGAAAAATAAAATGTCTGTTTTTATTTATTACTAGTTTACAATTATCAATGAAAAATAAAATGGTAATTCAGGTTTTTTTAAAAAAGGAACTTAATAGCAGTTTTTTTCCTGAACTAAGGTTTTAAACAATGAACTAAATGTCACTTTGGAGTTATGAAGTCATTTGCATTGACTTATTTTCTGAGGTGACCAAGAATACCAATTTAAAGTGAGTAAAAAATAGCATAAATATTTTATAAAATAACTATTAAAAATATCAAGAAATTTAAAGATTATTAATGTTTTTTGAGAATTAATACAGATTTTAACTTTTACCACTATTATATACATATATGCAATATATTATATACATATGTGCAGTATTTATAAGTATCATAGTCACTCCTATAACCTTTAATACTTTTAAAATATTACTGAATATTTTAAAATGTATAAACTTACATATAAAAGAGTACTTCTGTACGTGGTGACATTCTAAATTAAAAGGTTTTACAAACATTATTCATTCAAAGCCATTATTTTAGATAAAGCATCTGAAAGGAAAACATTTTATAGGGGAAAAGGATTTAAATTTAACTGGTCACGCAATTTCGCAACAAAAAAACTATTTAAAATACAAGTTAAAATATGGTAAAGCAAAATCTTCAGTTAATCTTTGAAAGTTGATAGTTAATTGGGAAAAAGAAAATTTTAAGATTTTTTTGGCCCCCTTTCCTCCCCTTGGGGAACCTGAATACTACAATTTTTGAAGTTTTTTTTTTTTTAATTTGATAATTTTTAAACAAAAGATAACTTTTTAATGCTATTATCTTTGAAGAATCCAACTTTTATTTTTTCAATGCTCGGCAATTACAGCAAAACAAGTTTAAATAGAATATCCAGTTTTTAAAATATAAAAAATATTTGTTTGTTTTCTTGACATTTGACACAATCATGTTTTATCTATGATTTAAGTCCTGTGTTATTTTATTTTATAGAATACAATTATGGGTGAGAAAAAGCAATTTTAAAAATTGCTGTTTTACGAAGCACTCTAGCGACATATGTTTGAATTTTTACTTAGGGAGTGCAGCACAAAAGCATATTCAAAATTTACATAAATATTCCTACATAATAAATAATTATTTTCAAAATAATAATATACAACAAATTAATTTATTATACTAACAATAAGTTATAATATAATTAACATATTAAGTTATTACAAATTTTATGTTCAAAATGTTAGTTTTGATACTTTTATATCTTTAACTAAAATACTAAATTACAGTTTTTATCTGCTTATTATGATTTCTAATTTGGTAGAATTTCTTACTTGAAACAATTTTATTTTGCTGAAACTGTTATGGCTGTAAAACAATGCTTTTTTTTTATTAATCTTATACTCTCAGCATTTCTAAACGTTTGGACTGTTAAGGAAACGTTAACTTACAATTTTATTTTTCTTATTTTTTAAAAACAGATTTTCAGGACTTAAAACTGCTTAAAGTTCACAATACTGTTGACACTCATCAAAAGCACTCAATTTTTTTGAATAGGGGAAAGAGGGGAGCATTCAGCTGCTTAACATATTTTTGCATAAACTTTTCAAGTTCAGAAGTAATAATTTTTCTAACAGTATTTACTTTTAGGATCCATTAGCTAAGTAATGATGACAAAAAAAAAAAAAAAGTGCTTATTTGCGATGACAAAAATTTGGCCAACAAAATGTACCAAAATTAAAATTTGGCCAACAAAATGTACCAATTTAGTTTTGGTTTTAAATCTTACTAAAACAAAATCCCCATTATTAAGATCCTCCCTAACAGACCTTTTCAATATTTTCCAAATTATCACTCAAATAGTCATCAGAATTGTCATGAAGGGATAAAACATCACTTTCGCTGAATAACGAATCTGACTGGTTTGTTATTCTCAATTTTTTTTCTCGGTAGCTTGTTTTTCTTTGCATTTAATTTATTAAAAATATTTCTTTTATAGCTCATCTTTTTCATTTTCTCTTGTTCATTTTTTTCAAGTCGTTCTTTCTCTTTCTCTGTCAGTATAAATTCTTGAAATGCCTGGCGCCCATTTACGTTTAGTTACTTTTCTAATTGCCTTGGGGAAAGGTCTTATTGATTCTGGCGTTATTTTGGTTTAATGCTTAGAATCATTTTATTTTTGATAACCACTGCACAATGGTGTGATTAGCAAAATTTTATGATTTTCAGCTAGGCCTTCATTATTTTCTTACAGTTTTGTAAGGTTTCACGTTAGGGTTGGTCTGTAATTGCACTTGAAGCAAAATCTGCATCAGTAAAAACCAAGCAGTTCATTGCCCAAACGCCAGGGTTTTTGAAACTACTTACAATGTTTTCACTTGTAAAAGCTCTTATATAAGCATTATTTAAACTCTTATATAAACAGTTATTGTTTTCCCAGGAACAGACACCATGCAGTCATTAAATGCAATGCAACAAAAATTAAAAACATAAACAAGAGGCAAGCTTTGTCCAGATGCACTAATAATTCCCACAAAGGTGATTAATTCTCTTCTTTCAGCTGAGGCAGCTTGTGAAACTTGTTTTTTTCCAGTAGTAGAAACAACTTTCACTGGTTTCATTACGGTTGTTATGCTGGTCTCATCAAGATTAAATATTCTTTCAGGGGCAAATGTGCACTGTTCCAGTGCCTTTCTCAGGATTTTGAAAAAATGATCCACTTTAAATCTATTGAAACCGGTGCTTCTACTCAAGCTTGTACTTTCTGGCTTTCTTAAAGATAATGTTGGGTGACATACCATAAACCCTCATTGCCATCCGTCCTTTGCTTGCCTTTTTTGTTGCCACTTCAGAGAAATTTTGCAATTAGGCAAAACAGAAGCATACTCATAGACCAACTTTTCAATACGAACATATGTAAGTTTATAATTTAAATCAGAGCGTCTTTTAATATAAGCTTCTAGCTCAGATTACTGTTCTGTTGTAAATACTTGTCTATTGGTATACTTGTTTACATATCTTGGCAATTCTTGTTCACTTTCATTGCCAGAGTCACTCAAATTTTGTAAATTTCTTCACTAACACTCTTCTTTGGTATTTTTTTCTAATATTTTTTTTGTAATGTGGATCTCTTTATACCATAGGACCTAGCAGCCTCTCACTCGGAGTATGACACATTAAAATGACCAATAATTGCTTGCTTTGATGCTATTTTCATCTATTTGGTTCCTGTTGGTTTTCAAAATTCGTTTTCGAGGCATATCTAAAACTAAAAAAAATATTTTAAAACATAAAAGAAGCATTTAGCCACGGCCGATTGCTCACCCAATATAGGCGGACGAATGCTCCCAAGTACACCAAGTCAGAGAAATATATTTGTAAAGAAACTATTTGAGTTTGTAGGTTAGAAACAACAATTTTTGTTAATTTTACAATATTTGAAGTCACAAAAAAAGATGTTGACAAAACATCATTTTAAACAAAATTTACGAAAGTAATTAAAACTAGTGAACGGAAACTTTCGGCTTCGGCCAAAATTTTGGCCGAAACCAAAATTTCTGCTTCAAAAATTTTTTACTTTTCCTGATTCGGCCGAAATTTTGGTTCAAACTGCAACCGAAATGAACCAAAACTTTTATAAAATTTTTTTTAAGTTTAGATAACTTTTTTTTAATTTAGAATGGGATCATGACGATTTCCTAATTGTAATCGTTTGTTAGTAAATCAATTTTTAATTATAACAATTGTAGAAATTTTAATTGAAATCACTTTACATACTAGTTTTAAATTACTATTCTCAAATCATTCTTAAAATGAATTAACATTTAAGTGAAGTAACCCAAATCAATAATTTCATCAAAAGTTTCTCAGTGCTAAATTTTACAATGGAAAATAATCTATAAAAAGCGATTTGTAGATTCATTTTACCGTGACAGCCAGTGATTCCAAATACGCAATATGCAAAATCTGCAATTTGAAAATATCTTGTGGATTGCACAATCCTAAACTTCAATCACTTAGTGGACTTTCATTACATTTAAGAAGCCGACACCCACAGCTTACTCTAAAAAATCTCCTAACAGAAAAAGCAATACTCACAACTACCAGCAGTCCTGAAAATATACCAACTTCAGATCAAGTTGAGCCTATTACAATTAAAAAAAGAACAACACCCTTATTTGACATTAAATCAAAATGGCAGAGGACTGAAATGTTGCAATTTACAATGCCTGGTTGGGTTGACAATATCTCAAAAATTGATTCAAACTCCGAAGAAGGTCTGAAGTTTCATAGATCTATATTAGAGAACAACATTAAAAGCAAAGTTTGGTTTGGCAAAAGTAGCAAAGAAATTCCTTACACCTCCACCAACATCTACCCAAGTTAAAAGATATTTTCAAATTGCAGATTTTGCATAGAGACATTCTTTCAAATGAAAGAAACAGACTTTTGCCAGAAAACATGAAAAAAAATGTATTCTGCAAAGAAAATATATCAATTATTAACTTTAATTATTGAAATGTCTTGACATATTATAGTTTTTATCAAATTATGTTACATGGTAATTGCTTAGATATATGTAATAGTTTTTTTTGCTATAACTCGGTGATCATAAAAGGTTCAGGGATTTTAAGCATTCTTTTTCAAAGAATGTTAAAATTTTTGTTTGTTTTTGTTTTGGTCGATCACTACTTAAAACAAAAAAATCTTACCTTTAGATGTATTTTTTAATTTTCTTTAAACAAATGCTAATTTAACTAAACACGTCTTAAATTTTATCCAAATGGACAAGAAATGATAGACGATCCTTCAAGTGCCAAATTTTGTGGGAAATTTAAATCAAATAGAAAATAAATGCTCCCCTCTTTCCCCTACTCAATATAATTTTTGTGCAAATAATAATAACTTAAACTTTATTATAAAAGTTTGACTTGCAGTACTCGGCAATTAAATTTTAGGAAAAAAAAAAAATCACCCAAAATCAATTTGCCAGAATTGATTATGGGTGATATTCTTTACAATTCTAGACTAACTGTTGGGTGATATTTCCTCAACCGACTTTTATTTTAAGCGCTGCTATACAATCTGATAAGTTTCTACATAAAACTTTATATTAACCATTATCGAACAATAACAACAATCACGTTGTTAGAATAATAATGATCATGAAAACAAAATAAAACATACTTTATGATGTTTGTATGTGATGCAGCACCATTTACAACATTGATACTTTAACTAAAAAAAATTATATTCTAATTTATTTTGATCCTATAGACTATTGTACTGTTAATTACAAACAATAAACAAACAAATAAACAAAAAGTACACCAAATTATGACTAAAAATAATTTTCAATTAATTACTATTACTTTTTCTTTTCAAAAATTACAATATCTTAAAGTAAAATTGTTTTATTATTATACATTATTAAAAAAATATTCAATGTTATTTGTTTTTTTACATAAGTTTAATTTAAAAAAATTAATTCTAACAAATATATATAAGTAAAGTGAACATACAACAAATAGTTTATTTTAAAACAGCTATAGTTCAACTTCTTACACTCGAACCCGAAAGTTGAAGTACAAAATAACTTTGCAGTTTCAGAATACAATGCAAATATAGACTAATTTGATTCACAAAAAAGGATTGTTACTACTTATTGTATTAAGGTTTTACCTAAACATATATAAAAAATCTTAAAAAACCTTTTATGTCTCAAGTGATTTTAGTCAAATTGGAACTATAACTGGATTTATATTCAAAAACTGTTTGCCCCGTGAAAAATAAAGAATGCATACTTGCAGTGTTGATTGTCTTGCTAAAAAACCACGACCACATATTAGTATGAGAACTTCCAAGAATTTGAAGATTTGGCAAACTACAGATTGTGCAACACTATATTATATTAATTTTCATTGAACAACTAGTATTTTGCTTTGAAAAGCTGATTCTTTTATTGCTCACTCTCAATAACTTTATCTTAGTCAACTCAAGAAAATATGGATCAATCAGGCATTATCATTGGCGACTTTGCAGAAAACTAATGCTCTTGTAGCCCAAGATACCAAATTAAAAAAAAATTACAAAGCTATCACTGGAACACTCACATTCAACATTCTTTACATCTATTTATAATATACCATTAGGGCGATAAAGGTATACATAAAACAAACTTCTTACTGATTTGATAAAGATCACATTACCCATAATATGAACTATGTATACAAATTTACATTTATTCACTAATGGTTGTGCAGGACTGTACAAAAATTATAAAAGCTTTTACAATATATGCCAACTAGAGAGTAAATTTTGGCCTTACAGTCGCGTGAACTTTTTAGCCAAGAACTCTCACATTAGAAGACATGCATAAATATTTTATTGACAAAATCAAAGTTGTTAACTTTATTTACATCTAAGGATTAGACACATGCAACATGAAAAACAAAAAGAAAGGTACAATGGTGTAACAACTACATTTTACTAATAACTTTTATCAATTTAAATATCTTGAAGATAACATGGTGTAGTACAGACAATAAATACACAATAATGAATAAAAAGATATATTTCAATCGCTTTTTATCAAAGTTATGTAGCAGTAGTATCTATGCTGATAAGTAATGGATTGGCGTCTTAACTGAAACTAATATGGAAAAAGGTGATTCTGAAGTTGAGCTCTGTTACCAAAAGGTATTAGCATACTTTAACTGGTCTTAAAGAGATTTGTGGTCTTAAAGAGAACTGGTCTTAAAGAGATGTTGTGAATAAAACTAATGTTTTATTCACAACATAAACATATTGAAAAAATAATCTGTTTCACAAGCTTGCTCTAGTTCTGGTAGAAATTATTTGTTTTTAAAAGCTGAATTGGAAAGAACAAGTAAAATGGCAACAACAAGCTGAACTATTACAACTTCAGTCAAATAACATATAATATTTGAGAAATTTGAATTAGCAGTAGAAATAAACAGTTTGTTATGTATTGGACCATTTGAACACATACTATATTTTTACCTATACTTTTTATTTTTATAAAACTTTACATTAAAAAAAATTTATTTTTTGGTGCCTATAATGCTCCAGCAGCATGCTCATCTTGGTTCATACCTGTTTTATGTATATTATATAACTTTTGATCCCCGCCACGCTCCTGGTAGTACCGCGCTCAACATGTTTTTCTGCGCAGCGTCCTTATTTGTCAAGGTTCGTGTTTCGAAGTTACATAGTTAAGAAAGGGTTGTAACCACAACTAAAGCAGCCTACTTAACTGTAGTGGCCTTCATGGCCTTGGTGTAGTGTAACCACAACTAAAGCAGCCTTGACTGTAGTGGCCTTTATGCTTAATACTTGTTTTAAAAAGCCAGAGGCGTTTGGGTTAATCTAATTCCTTTTAAAAATTAAAGGAATATCTATTTTTTATCTTAATTTTTGAAAGAAAGTCAAAAGAAAAATTTTTAAAATTTTTCAATAAAATTTTATTACTTGGAATCAGTCAACATCAAAAACATCATAGGCTCTGCTTATTGTAATTGATTTAGATTTTGTAGAAGCAACTAATGCTGTTACTTTTAAAGCTTTGCATTGAGACAGATGCAATAAACCAGCCAATAGCCAGGAATATTTTTTTACTGCGTTTTTATGATATTGGGAATATTTATTGTTATTGTTTTAAAAATATTGGGAATTTTAAAAATATTGGGGCTAAAATTGTCTTATTTCTTCAAGGTTATCGAATTTTTGAAAACCCATTGGGAATTCTGCGTTATATGTGGTGCCATTTAACTGACTAACACCCTGTCAACGTTTTTTTGTTATTTTTGAAAAAACGTTAAACAACTCTTTTTTGTCAAAGTTATATAATAAAATTAATTAAAATAATAAAATTGATTTTAAAATCAATTTTAAAATCAATTTATTTATTGAAATCCTAATGAAAAAATAAATATAAATTAATTAAATTGTAAAACATGACTTTTGTGAAGCTATGCTGCTTTAATGGTTTAATATTTAAATTTTATTATATTTAAAAACTAGGAATATAAATAACTATATATAAATATACAAATATAAAGATAAATGTAGAAAATGGTTATGAAAAATGGTCAAAAGTAAATAAAGGTAAACAAGTTAAAAAAAATAGTATAGAAAAGAATTATTCAAACTTATCATCTGTAGCTATTAATTGTGGTCATGGTAAAAAATTAATTGTGATCAAAAAAATATAAAATGATAAGATTTGCTACCTAAACTATTTCTATGACAACAAACTATGTAAATGAACTATAAAAATTGAAAAAACTTTATTCATAAAAAAACAAACAACAATCAACAAAAATTAAATGATAAAATTGGATGATATAAAAATAGATTTTATTTAATATACTATATTATAACTGATTATATACAAAAAAATTATCAAAATTTTGTAAACAAATATTTAATTTGAAAATACTTGAGAACTTACATGAGAAACTTTATAATGAAAAAATCTTTAAATAAAAAAATGAATAGCTTTTCCTTTACCAATGAATTATTAATATTGATTGCATATTGGATGCTATTGGAAAGATCAGTAGTTTTCATACAACAAGAGTTAATGTAATTCAACTATTTTTAAAATTTCTGTATTATTTATAAATCCTTAAATCCTTGTTCATTTTGAAAATGGTAAATTTAAATTTACTTTTTTTTAAGTAAATCACATACACAACATTTTTAAATATTTCTAAAAAAACATCAAAGATGATATATAACATTAAAAGTTATATATATATTATATATATATATATATATATATATATATATATATATATATATATATATATATATATATATAACTTTAAATGTTAAATATATATATATATATTATATATATATAATATATATATATATATATATATAACTTTAAATGTTAAATATATATATATAATATATATATAACTTTAAATGTTAAATATATATATATATATATATAATATATAACTTTAAATGTTAAATATATATATAATATATAATATATATATATATATATATATATATATATATATATATATATATAACTTTAAATGTTAAATATATATTATATATATATATCTTTAAATGTTAAATATATATATATCTTTAAATGTTAAATATATATATATCTTTAAATGTTAAATATACATATATATATATATATATATATATATATATATATATATATATATATATATATATATATATATATATATATACATACACACACACACACACACACACACACACACACACACACACACACACACACACACAAACACAAACACACACACATAGAATACACACTGTTAATAATTATGTTTATTTTTTGAATTATTAGTTGAATATCAAAAAAGTATTAAATTATTTAAATTGAACTTTTTAATAATAATGTTGAATGAACTTCTTGTGTTAAAAGTATATTATTCTTGAGAAACAAATCAAATTTATTTTTTTAATTACAATTCAGAAAAATTTAACATTTGTAAAAATTTATAATAATAAAGTGAGTTAAATAAAAAAAGCAGAAACCGATGAAAAGAAAGAAATAAAAAAAGCAGAAACCGATGAAAAGAAAGAACTCTTGACTTCAAATATTTTTTAGTTAGGTTATTAAAGCCAATTTATGTATGCAATATTAGTGTTCAACATTAGTAATTTTGAGCATAATTATTAATTTTGTCAATTGTCAAAGAATTTTATAATAAACAAACTCATAAAAATATCAACAAATGAATTACAAAAAAGAAGCTAAAAGTCACATTTTAAAAGCAACAGATTAAGATTTTCAAAAATAATTTTAAATGCTTCTCTAAATATTGAAGTATTTGAAACACCTATTTTTGAAAGACATTACTGAAACTTTTATTAGGTTAATTAACAAAACATTACTTTTTTGATTTTTATAAGTTTAGGTAATCAACAAGAATCTATTTTGGAGGGTTAAAATAAAAGTTTTGTCTAAATCATGTTATCTGAAAATCATATTATCTGATATATCAATATCATATTGTAGTATCAATATTATCTGATAATAATAATTGCTGTCAAATAAATATTTAAGCATAATTTTTGGTTTTAAAAATATTTTGAAAAAATATGGTTCACCTAAAACTTTCAGATATAACAATGTAACAGGAATTATATTCTGCACTCACAAACTTCTAAACATCAAGTGATTTTAAATTTATAAAAAGGAATCATAATAGCAAAATAAAAATTAAATAAAGTGCTGCACAAAAATTAACTTACAATGCTTTTAACAATAGAGCTCAAATTTTTTGTTCAAATCTAATATTTTAACAAAGTAAATATATTTTAAGATTACTTGTTCTATAGATTGAAAAAAATTTGAGTTGAATTGAATAAAAAAAGAAAAATGTTTTTGTTTAAACAGTTGTATACATTGTTGTACTTTAGAAATCCATCAATTAAGAATAAAACAAACCTTATGGTTAAAATAAGTAAAGATACAATAAGAGGTATAAAGTCCTAAACTTTTTTAGGAAAATCTGAAGGAAATTTGACACAGCCTATCAATTTTTTTTTTATGTCAAAATGTCAAAATAACCACAATATTGATAATTTTATGGGAAGGCTTATATTGTATAAGTTATATATGTATATAAGTTATGTTAAAATATAAACCTATATAAATTATATAAGCATTTTAATATTGATGATCAAAGTGATCATGAAGATTAACTTAATTCATACAGTTAACAAAGAAGAAAAATCCTTTGTTCCTGCAACATTGAATACTTTCATTTTTAAATATTAGAAGTTAGAACATGCAAGACTGTAACAACCTGCAATTACTCAAAATAATTGTAATGAAATAATAAAATAAATATACTAATGATGTTGTAATAGACTAATGATGTTACTAACAATATAATAATAATAATATCAGTAATAGTAAAAAATAATTAACAACAATAATAATAGCAATAATAATAATAATGCTAATAATAAGATTAAATGAAAAATAATTATAACAATTAAACTAATAATAATACCTGATAATAGCACTACTATTAGGTATTATTATTAGGGACCGCCCATAAAGTATGTACGCTCGGAGGGAAAGAGGAGGTCCGCAAATGGTGTATATGAGATGGGAGGGCAGTGGGTCAATTATAAAAGTAAGGAGACATTAAATTAAAAAAACAGTACCAAAAAATATTGGGTAAGTAGGTAAAAAGCCTAGGTACTTTTAGGGAGGTGGAGGGTACTCAAAAAAGCGTATAGCGAAATGTGGGGGTGGAGGAGATTGAAATAAAAGCAAGCGCACTTTATGGACAATCCCTTACTACTTATTAACCATATTAACTAATAATAGTAACAATAACAATAATAATAAAATAATGACTAGACAATAGCAACAATAACAACATTATTATCAGGAATGCAGAGCCATAAAAAGAATTCTGTATTTAAAAGTCACAAAATGATTATTTCTTCCTAGTTTTTGGTATCCAGGAGCTCTAAAAACGTAAAGAAGCTTATGAATTACTTTTGGGGAAAAAATTAAGACTCTTAGGTTAGAGGAATAACCCAAACAGGCTGAGAGTCTTTATGTGTAATGGTGGCAAAGACTCCAGGACACATAATCTCATAAATATTTTTTTAATTGCAGATCATAAATCACTCAACACTTTTAGAGCTACTGGACACTAGAGACCAAGAAAAAATAGAGATTTAAAGCAGGAGTTATTTTAAAACTCCGCATCCTTGATTAATATAACAATACTGATCAAAATATCAAAAGACAACAATAATAAAATGTTAAAAATATATGTAATCATGACGAGAACAAGTTTGGAGAAATTTTGGAGAGAGGAGGAGAAAATATTAAAAAGACTAAAAAAAAAAGAAAAACAATTCCTTACAAAAAAAAAATATATAAGCTTTAATAAAACTGAAACTCGAAGCAAAAATTACTTTTTGTTACGTTTTTAATTGCATTTGAGATAAATTACTTTAAGACTTATCTTTTGAAATACTTTATCGAAGTTACTCAAAACGCTTTTACAAATTACTTTTAATGATTGTTTAATAAATGAACAAATTTTACTTAAACACTAAAAAGTGAAATTAAATTATTGAAAAGAAAATGCCAAAAGGATGATCACATCCCATTCCTGTCTATGTATGATACATATATTTTTTTAATGTTAATTCACCTCCCCATGGCTGAGAAGGCCACTAGAGTCGAGGAGGCTACTTAAGTTGTGGTTGTAACCCTTTCTTAACTCTTTAACTCCAAAACATGAACCTTGACAATCAAGGCTGCTCCATTAAGAATCATTTATAAACATTATGAGTTTATTGTGTTCTAACATCTCTCTTGTCAAAAAAAAAGTCATTTTGCTAAAGTATGTAAATCGAATAGATTATTAGCTATAACTCAGTTTGACAATATATTATACAATTATCATAAAAGCTGGGGCCCCTCACTGCCGCTCACATGCAATTCGGAAGGTGGAAATTATTGGAGAAATCTTTTCTGCATTAACAGACACTGGAAGCTCAGACAACTTTATCAACAAATATATTGTCAATAAGTATCAAATCCTATATACAAAAAGTTTTGGGAGCATATCAATGACATTGTCCGATTTCAAGTCGAAAAATCAAGGCTATTGTAAAGTAAATACTACTTTTCAAAATCAGAAATATGCAGATATTACCTTATCAATATTACCCGACTTAAGTGCTGATGTTATTCTTGGTCAAGCTTTTATGAAACAGCATAGCAACATAACAATACCTTTTGGAGGAACATTACCTCCTAATTCTTCTACAATAGCTCCTAATTCGAAAATAAGAAATTACTAAATAACAAAATTATAGAACCATTTAACTCGCCTTATGAATTAAACACGCATGAAATAAATTATCAATTCTGCAGATTGTGGCTAACATTATACAGACTCCAAGAACCAAAAAAAATTGTAGACAGTGAGCTTTCACTAAAACATGAATTTTAAAATGAATGGCGTGCATTCGTTATTTAGTTTTAATCAAAAAAATTTAGCCCAAACATTTTTTTTAAACATTTTCTTTAATATAAACACAACTTGTCTCAGCACTTGGGGAGTTTGGAAACTGATCATTCTAGACGGCTGTTTCAGAAGTCTGGCGCATTGCATTGTAAAGACATTGTTAAAAGAAATGGTCGTTATAATATTTTTATAGTAAGGCAACAATTTAATTATAACTTTTGTTTGTCTTTCATAAGAAGAATTGTTTTAAGTATTTTAAACTTATATTATATACTGCAAACTATGCAAAGCATGAAATGGTTATAAAAATATATTTACTCCTTTATTTACTATATAACTCAACTACCGTTAGTTTTATTAGAATCTTGTGGAAATAAAACATAAATACTTAAATAAAGAATTATATTATACACTTTGATTAATTGAAGAATGTTTGTTTCTTTACTAAATGATCATTAATAGTAAGTTGTTACTTTTTATAAAAGTGTAGCTTAATTTTATAAAAAAATTATAAAAGAAAGAAGTTTAGAAATAATTTAATCTAAACGTAATTTATTTTGTTTTAGTTTAGTTTTTTTTATTAAGAACTCATTTCTTTTTTTAGTTAGTTATTTTAGTAGTTGTCTCCCATCAAGTTAAGTTTTTTTTTGCGCTTTTTGAAATGTTCTTGAAACATCTAAAAAGTCGTGGCCATGTTGTTGCAACTAAATATTATATGCGGGATCAGATATAGAGTACGCACCCGCTCCCCAAACCAAGCCTGCGAACCACCTACTGCTTACCTTATAAAAGCAACCCAACCATTGGTATAGATTTAATATAGATTTTATAAACCCACTTCCAACATCAACTAAAAATAGTTTTATCTTTACAGTTATTGACAAATAATCATGATTTCCATTTGCTTTTCCTTGCTTTGATACTTCTTCTTTTTCAGTATCAAAGTGTTTTAAGAATTTACTTTGTGTGGCATGCCTGCTAATGTTTATTCTGACAGAGGTAGCTCTATAATATCTGAAGATACTTTCTTGCATACTAGAGGAGTTGCTATGAGCAGAATGATGCCTTATAATCCCAGAGTAAATGGACATGTAGAGCGCTTTAATGGAATAATATTAAAACCAATGACATTAGTTCTAAATTTAAAATAGCTACCAGTCAAAAACTGGGAAACCGTGCTATAGGATGTTTTACACTTGATTTGCTCTTTATTTTGATAGAGGCAGAACAACAGTATTCTCACATAAATTTCAAAACGGACAAATCTACTGTATCTATTAAAGACTTAGCGCCATTAGAAGATAGTAAAACTCCTCATTCAAATACAGAAATCGCTGACAATAGTACTATTGACACAAAGTATAGCTTGCAGGCCTTGTTAAGAAGCGTTATGCAGTTCACATTTTGCCTGCAAAAAGGTGATTTGCCTACGCGTTCAGCAGTTTTGCGCTACGCAAAAACTTTTATCTTTTAGAATATTTAAATTATCTTTTGATGTCGTTAATGTGACGTTTGTTCAGAAGAAATAAAGTTGCTAGTAAAAGCATTTAACCGCATTGTAAACTAATAGATTATTTGTTAAAGAAACAGTTTGTTTAATAATTTTTTTGTTGTTGTTAAAAATTAGTTAAAGAAAATAAAGTGTTTTAAGTTTTATCTTAAGGAATTAAATATATAAATTCCTTTTAAGTATAAATATTATCTTTTGTCATAATAGTTTAAAAAATGGACAATTTATTTTGAAGTAAATATTTTATTAATAAGATATTTTGTTTATTGTTAATTCAATAACGTTCGTTATTGAATTAACAATAAACAAAAGTTTTAATGACGTTCGTTTAATTTATGAAAATAAATTATGATCATGAATATGTTATCGGTAACTGATAAATAATAAAAAAACTATTTATTGTTTAAAAACATTAATAAAAAGAGTTCACAAAATAAATAAGATAAAAATTATTAACAGTTAATAAAATAACCAAAAACCAACTGTAAAATTATAAGAAAATAAACAATTATTAATTTACGTTTTTTAAAAAAAAAAGATTTTTTTCAAAATAAAATTTAGTTCATATTTAAAAAAAAAAAAGATTTTTCAAATAGGAATTTGAATTTTAGTTGTAACTTTAGTTATAGTGAGGAAAAAAAAACTGTTTGTATTAACTGTTTTATTACTCGTAACAAGGCCTGAGCTTGCAACCCAATAAAACCCCAAGTATAGATGAAGAAAGTTTGCTTGATCCAGAATCTAATATTGAAACTCATCCACAAGTGAAAACTAGCCATCTTTTAAGATGATCTCAATAAAACCGGAGAACACTCCAAAGGTATGGTTTTGAGACAAATAATTTTATTGATTGGAAGAATGTTATGAATCATTTATAAATGTTATGAACTTATAATGACTTAATATCTTTCTTTAGAATTGCTGTGCTATTAATTATTATTTAAAAATTTCTATTGTATTGATTTAGTGACATATGATAGATAAAGCCTTAATAGTTAAAAGGTGTTATTATTTCAGATTGCAACCTTTTCTTAACTCTATAACTCCAAAACAAGAACCTTAACAAACAAGACCACAGTGGGGAGAAATAAGTTAAGTGCAGTATCACCAGGAACATGGTGGGGATCGAACTCGGAACTTCTTGCTTATGAGGCGAGCACTCTACCACTACACCTCTACCATTGAAATAGGAAAGAAGAAATTGATAAGTTGATAACAATTAATCTATTCACCGTAACTGGTTAAAGACTTCTTCATATGCAGGTATAGCAAAATAATATATAAAAGAGTGGTAAAAAATATGTTTTTAGTATAAATCTTATGGGTATAATAAAAACAAATAAACAAACCAATATAACAACTTTAATAAAAATAAGAAATAAAAAAAATGAAATGAAACTAAGCAATAACAAAATGTTTGTTATAACAGTAATGCTTGACCATAAACAGAAAAAACAATTAAACAATAAACAGAAAAATTCTTAAGAAAAATATGCTACAAGGTTAAAAATACACTTATAAATTTAATTATAGACAATCTAATAAACTAATAAACAATCAGAACTCAAGTAGTCAAAATCAAGAATGAAGAATCTAGTGGATTATTATGTGATATAGGGATTTTACAGGGTAGTTTACTTGGAACTCTTTTGTTTATAAATTGCATGAACAATATTGCATCAAAAAATAAGTATTTATTTATTGATTTGTTTGGTGATGAAAGATTGGTGTGTATTGATGGTACTTACTTCAAAGAAGAAACAAAATTGTTAAAATTACTTGATAATAAAATAGAAAAATTTTTAAAACATGTTTACTTCAACTGGAAATTTAAGTCATTTTATGTAAAAAATTGCAAAGTACATCAACGCAAAACTAAAAAAGGTAGTTATTTTTACTGAAGTTATGCAAAGCAGGGAAAAAATTGTTACTTGTCAAGGATTTAAAACTATAAAACTTAATTACAAAAAATTACAGTGAATTAGAATAGAACTTCAAAAAAAACAACTTCTTCAAAAATTGAAAATTATTTATTAAAATACATTTAATGGAACAACATGTAAAATGTTTTTTAAGTTTCTAAATAAACAAAACAAAGTATTCAAATTAAAACAAAGATATATTTTTATATATTTAGATCAAAAATAATTTCTTTTATTTGTAGTAAATATATATTAAATTTAATTTTGTTCTTATTTATTTTTACCCTTTCCGTGAAAAGTAACTTAAAAATAGTTACTTGATTTATACATTAAAAAATTACCTTGATTTCGTGATTTAACCTAAATCTAATTTGTTAGACAAACATTTCATAGACACCATAAACACAAAACCCGCTATCAACTTTCTTTTTTCGTTGGAGTTTTTGTCGATTTATAACAAGTTCAAGCGTAATAGTTTGGTAAACCATATTTGCATAGAAAGTTGCGTCATTTAGATTTCAAGATAATTCATTTATAACAAACGTTAATCGATTTATGTTGCAGATTTATAATAATTATCCAAGCAATGTCAAACCACAATCTATTGACGTTGTTTATAAATAAATAATTTCAAAATCTAACGACGCAATTTAAAAAAAACACAAAAAACATAGAAAAGAAATAAGACCGTACTAACTAGGATCATTAAGACCGTACTAACTAGGATCATTTCTATAGTATGCGTCTTAAAGTTTGTTTAGATCTTTAAAAGTTTTTAAATGCGAATTTAAGTTAAAGACTTTCAAGGAAGAAGATTTTTAGATTATATTTTTTGTCATGGCGATTTCATATTCACATGCAACCAAGCTTCATACGGACAGATCCGAAAGAATTGTTGAATTCAAGACGAGAATTGTTTTTTCTAAAGTTAGTGATGCAAGATACTTAATTGAAAATGCTCAAGAAATTTCAGAACGAATTGCCGAAAAAATTGGTAAAGGAAAAATTGAGAATCTAACCTATCATAGAGACGGAAATTGGATAGCCGTGTTTAGAAATATAAACGATGCCAACACCATAGCTCGATCGGAAATCGAGTTGACCGAATCTCAAAAACCAATATATTTTAGAAAAAGAGGAAGATTTTGGATGCCTGATAACAATCAAATGCGATCCGATCATTACAGACGAAGAACTTTCGGAACAATTAAAACCACACATTAAAAGTATAAATTCAATCAAACATGCAACATATGATTTTGACAGAACCATAGAAGACGGACGAAGACTCTTAAGAGTTAATCTTACGAAAGCAGTTAAAGAAATGCCACACGAAATCGAAATAAACGGGCAAAAGAAAACTCTTAACTTTGCCAGAAAAGAACTCCTCTGCCGAACATGTGGCTCGATCTATATCCCGAGAGAAAGGTTCAAAACTAAAAAAACTCAAATAAACCAGCCCATCTCAACAACCATTCCAATGACTACCCCAATGGAAACTAAAAGACAACAAAAACGCGAAACAGAACCAAAAAGAGAGGTAAAAAACTCAATATATGTAAGCAAAAAAAATATTCCTAAATTTGTTGTCCTTGACGACGACCAAATAGATATTAGTCTCCCTGAGGAAATTAAAAAGAAAGTAAGAGAAACACAAAAAAGGAATGAGGCTGACTTTGCTGAAGCTAGAAGAAAAGAAGAAAAAGAACAAGCACAACAAAAACAACACTCTGAAACCACAACAGTAGAAATACCACACATAGATTTTAAACCAAAAAAACAACAACAAAGAATCGAAAAAATCATAAAAGTACAAATAAACAAAACAATAAATCAAGAACAAGTGCAATCATTGACAGAGAAGAAGAAGAAAGCGAAAATGAAGAATACGCCGACCGATGTAACAACAAGACACAGTATGACGACAAAATAGAGGAAGACTCAAGCGGAAGATTTGATCAATGAAACGAAACGAGCAATAAGAAACAAACGCAACTACTAACACCAGGAAAAGATAAAATGACCTGAAAGAAAAAAATCAAAAATGGCAACAGTAATTTTATCTACACAGAAAATACGGTGGTATGTGCATTTTTTATTATTTTCTAAGTTTGTTATTACATTTTATTTTATTTATAGTTTATATAATGTTGACCATTTTTTACACTATATATTATCAGCATATGTGCTCCGATTGAAAGCTTTCCTTTGATTTAGGAAAGAAATACAAAAATTAACACTATTTTTTTCCTGAGATTTAAAGGAAATATTAAAAAAATAATGTTTATTTGAACGATTAAAAATGGAGAAAATAAGTTTTTTTACGTCAAACGTTAATGGTTTGAATAATTTAAGTAGGCGAAAAACAATTATAAACTCTTTTAAAAACAAAAACCACGATTTCTTTTTAATAGAAGAAACCCATTTAGATAATGAGAAAGTAAATTTACTAGCAAGTGAATGGAATGGAGACATTTTTTTCTCTCCTGGGAATTCTAAAACCCGTGGAACTGCAATTCTATGCAAAGCACATCACGAGCACGTGATTTTTTCAAGAAATGATATGCATGGGAATTTTAATTATATAGAAATAAAAATAAAAAACGTAAACTGTTTAATTATATATATATATATGTTCTCTCAGGCGAAAACACGTAATCCCTAAGGAAAAAATTATATATTGAATTAGCAAATATATTTCGCAATAAAGAACTCAAAGATTTTATTATTATCATGGGATGAGATTTTAATGGAACCCTTTCAATTAAAGACAGATATCCTATCTCAAATAAAAAAAAATCTCCCTCAAATAAAGTTTTAAAAACTCTTCTAAATATTCTAGAAATAGAGGACACGTGGAGAGTTTTTAAACAGAATGCAAACGAATATACATTTGCGTCCGCTAATGGAGTTTCTCACTCAAGACTATATCGTTTCTATATAAGTAAGAAAAGTAGACAAAATATAAAAACCTACTTTGAACCTACAAAATTAACGGATCATTATAATGCTCAAATTATAAAATTAACAAATAACAAAATAACTTTCGGAAAAGGAACGTGGATATTAAACAATGCGCTCCTTTAAAACAACGAATACAAAACTCTAATAGAAACGACCCGGGAAGAGTGGAGACAACAAAAAGAAAATTTTACAAACACAAAAGAATGGTGGGAAGCCGGAAAATAAAAAATAAAACAAACTTCTACAAAATTTAGTAAAAAATTAAATCAAAATTAAAATAAAAAAGATTATAAACTAAAAAGACTTCTAAAAAACGCATCCAAGAAAATGCACTTAAATAAAAATATGAAAATTTTATATTAAGACGTTAAAACAAAATTAGAATTAATTGAAAAAGTAAGAGCCGAAGGGGCGGCTATAAGAGCAAAAATTCAATGGCGATTAGAGGGAGAGAATTGTACAAAATTATTCTTCGATTTGGAGAAAAACAAACTAGCAAAACAATACGTTTCAGAAATAAATGACAAAAACGGAGAAACAAAAAATACACCTGAATACATCCTATATGATTTCAGAGAGTTCTATAAAAACCTATGCAAAAATAAAAAAAAAACGATAACGATTCCCAGGAAATTCTTTTAATTAATTCTTAAGTTAATAAAGTAACTAAAGAAGATAATATACTTTTAAAAAAAGAAATATCAGAATAAGAAATTAAACAAACCCACAAATGAAAAATAATAAATCACCAGGATCAGACGGCCTAACCATAGAATACTATAAAATATTCTTCGATCTGATAAAAAATGACCCTAAAGACACGTTAAATAACATGCTAAATACTGGCGAAATGACGCCCTCACAAAAAGAAGCTTTAATCACATGTATTTACAAAAAAGGAAATAAAAATGAAATCGGTAACTGGAGACCTATATCTCTGACAAATGTAGACTATAAAATTCTAACAAAAACTTTAGCCAATAGATTGGACAAAGCTTTACCAAAAATTATAAATAGTAACTAAACGGCCTCGATCAAAAACCGAACTATAAATAACAATTTAAGTTACACTAGAGATATTGACAGCATTTTTAATACTGATAGACTAGAAATATGTATACTTTTCATAGATCAAGTGAAAGCTTTTGATAGAGTAGATAGAACTTTTTTATTTAAAAGTCTTGAACACTTTGGTTTTGCAAAGGTTTTTATTTCTCATATTAAGACAATCTATAATAACAAAAATGCTAAAATAAAAATGAATGCCTTTTTATCCGAAAATATAAATATCTTAAGAGGAGTACGACAAGGTTGCCCCTTTATCAATGAAATTGTACATCATTCAAGCTGAAATATTTGCAACATATATAGGACAAAATAAGGACATTAAGAGGATTATAAATGGAGGAGAAGAAACAAAAATCCAACAATACGCTGATGATACCAACTTCTACCTCTCGGGTGATAATTCTATAAAAATGGTAGGACAAGCCTTAAAACTAAACAAAAAAGCCACAGGCGCTTAAATAAACCTAGCCAAATGCCAAGGTATATGGTTAGGAGAAAATAAATTTAAAGATAAGGAACCATTACTAAATTTTGAATGGGGGGAATCATCCTTTAAGAGCCTCGGAATCACTTTCTCAGCTTTAGGCAGTTTCTCCTACTTCACCCACTGAAGGGACCGATTTCAGGAAATGGATAATACCCTAAACAAATGGAGTAAATATAAACTTTCATTAAAAGGAAGGAAAATTATTATCAACTCTTTGATAATCCCACAAATAACACATCTAGCCTTTATAATACCCCTCCCAAATGATGGAGTTTTAAGCAAAATGGATATAAAAATAAATAAATTTATATGGGGCAGGAAAATACCCAACCTGAACAAACAAACAACACTACAAAAAATAAAAAATGGTGGAGTTGGAGTTGTCAGTCTAATAAACAAACTTAAGGCAATCCAAATGCAATGGGTCTCCAAATTATATAACCCAAGGTTGGAAGGCCCATGAAAGAACGCAATGCTTCACATAATAAACTCGCATAGGAAATCAAACCAAAACGTACAAATATTTCAAACTAATGACATAATGATCGTAGCTGACATTGCGAAAACTTTTCAGCCCGGATTCCTACACCATAACTCAATAGGGTTAACGGAATCAGAGCTTAAAGTATCGTGTTAGCTTTGCCGTTTCAATGGCATAACAAAATTAAACAGGAAGGACAAAGTTATGACCATAACAAAGTACCCAATTTTTTAGCAAAACAAAAAGACAAATACGAATATAAAAATATTACAGTACTAAATATGTACAAACTCCTAAACAAACCTAAAAACCCTTTGAATCTAAGATATAAAAAGTGGTCATTGAGGGATTACAATAGTATGAAAATACTAAACGAAGATGACTGGAAACAATTCTTTTTAAAAATACACAAAAGAAACACAAATAAAAAAGCAAATGATATACTATTTAAAATAGCGCATTTTATACGAGAGTTTGGAAATATTTTACTAGAAACTCTCATTGTAGAAATTTTTTTTAACTGAATGAAGTCATATTATGATAAGAAAATATTTAGTATAAAATTTTTGCTTAACAAATTTGATGATAAAGTTAAAAATACATTAAAAAAAGAACTTCTAATAATAAAAACAAACAACACACAAGATAAATACATTAATGAGATAAGAAATATTTTTTAAAATAGAAACCCTTACCTGGTCGCTGATATAAAAAACTATTATAGGTAATCTTAACTTTCTCGAATTCCGTAATTTCGTTTTATTTTGCTTTTTCGTTTTGTTTCGCTTTTTCGTTTTATTTGAATTTACTTCGATTTTTATTTTTTTGTTTTTTATTTTAGTTTTTAACGGATATAAATATTTTATATTTGGTTTTTTACTCTTACGGATTTTTTTTTATCACGAGATTAACTCTCTTAAGAGGGACGTCAATAAGGCAAGTAGCTGGCTGACATTAAAAAATACAATATATCTAGAAAAGAAATATGAATATAGTTTAACACTTTTATTTAATTTTTCCACATTTAAAAATATAATATTTATACATTGTATAGCAAGGTGGGTCATACCTTTTAATTTTTCTGAATAGGGCGCTAGATTTCTTTATAGATTTAAACGTTAAAATTTTTTAAAATAGGGGTTGCGTGGCATTTAAAAAGTAACAGTTTTAAAGTCTTAACATATGGGTAAAAATCCATATGTTAAGAATTTTAAAATGATATGTAAAAAAAGAGAACCAATTTTGTTTACACCGTCGCTGTCAGTAATTTCAAAAATTACGTTAGAAGACCAGAAGAGAATATTGCCATTATTATAGTAAACATGTTATTAAAATAGTTTTTATTTGCTGACTTCTTGACGAAGGAACTCTACTTGTTTAGGATATATTTAGAATTATTAAGCCGCTTCCAAAAAAGTTTAATTTCAAGCTGAGGTGATGCAGAAACTCCAACAAAGAACTCGACAACCTGTTGAAGATTATTTCTTACTTTATCTAGATGTTTTAACCAATCTTGGGCCAATTTTCTTTTCTTTTGACATTCTTGAAACTTTCCAGCGTTAATTATATGTATATATATATATATATATATATATATATATATATATATATATATATATTATATATATATATATATATATTAATAAAGTTTACAATTCAGTGACCTTTTCTATTTTTCTATTTACCTCTTCTATTTTTCTACTTATAGGTTTTCCATTTTTACCAGAAAAAATATATTTTGATTTAATTTCTTACCACGAATCATTCAATAAAAGAATCACACAAACTGTCAGCGTAGAGGGTACTCCAGGTAAGCATAATCCACGTTTGTTTGTATTTTTTTATCTAATTTTTTTATCTATCTATCTTAAGGTTCTTTTTTTTTTTAACCGTAGGTAAAGCCATATACAATTTAAAAAATCATTATTCGAAGATATGTATTTGTGCAATGAATATTCTTAAATTCTTTAAAAGAGGTACCTTTATTCATACGAAGTATGTTAGACTATATGTTGGAGTAAGTTGACTCAGGAAACATATATAATTGAATTTGACATAAGAAAAGTATATTAACAAAAAGCATATACATTTGTAAATAGTGTTCGATTTACCAGTTGATTGGTGCGGTTAAAGTGTTCAATTAAACAAAGCATTTAATTGGTGCGGTTAAGTTTAAAGATTAATCACAACCTTAGGTTATATTAACAAGATTGAATTTTTGTTGGCTGTAAAATTTATTGTGCATAAATTTGCTAGTATTTTTTCCCATTCAGTCAGATTTTTTTTTTGTTTTTTTTATTTCTTCTGTAGATTCACATCTACAAATGGACAGCTTCCTTATTAAATTAGCTCATAAGTTTTCAGTGAGCGAGAAGTCTGACAACAAAACAGGAAGAAAAATGTAGAATGAAAAATGAAGAACTTTATGAGGAGAACTTTGTTCCTTGCAAACTGATCCAAAATTTTTTGCTTTGTGGCTGGGAACGTTATCCTGCAAAAAATAGTAATTAGGAACATTTTCTTCAAATTATTTCAATATTGATGACTACCAAAACTCCATTGAGCATGGTAATTTAGTGCTCTAGGTGTGCCATGCTAGACAAGAATAAAATGAGGATAGAAAACTAGGAAAGAATAATTTCAGAACAGAATGTTTTATGATAGAAATAAAGAAACCTTACTAGAAAAGAATTTTTACAAAAGAATATTTTTTGGCAGAAATTTTGAAAAGAAACTTGAAATACTTTCTAAGAAAGAATATTTTTTAATAAACGTAAACAACTTGCTTGGAAAGAATTTTATTTAATAATGCGAAAAACTTGCTAGGAAAGAATTTTATTTAATAAATCTAAAAAACTTGCTTCGACAGAATTTTATTTCATTAATCCAAAAAAACTTGCTAGGACAGAATTACCATTTATAATAAAAGTGAATCACTGATGAATGATTCAGAAATTTCAGATAATCTTTATTATTTCACAAAGATTTTGTTAGATTATACTTATAATCTATAATGACGATTAGGGTTAAGGTTAGGGGTTAGGGTCAGGGTTAGGGTTAGGGTTAGGGTTCTTTGCTAGCACGTTTTTAAAATTTCTTTTCTAAAATTTCTTTGCTAGTACGTTTTTTCAATTTTCTTTGCTAGAAAGAAAATGACTTTTACTTGTGCGATTTCTATCCTAAAAAAGTCTTTGCTAGCACGTTTTTCATTTTTCTTTGCCAGAAAGGATATATGTATTTCTTTCTTCTTTTCTATCCTTCAATTATTCTATCCTAAAAAGTAATCATGTTTTTTTCTATCATAGCAAGAATTTTCATGTTTCTTTCCTAGAAAGGCTTTCCTGAATTCTTGTCTAGAACCGGCCACCGTGCTCTACATTCATCCTGCCCTCGCAAATAAACATTTCACATACGCGACAGGTGGCCATGATCCAACTCCAGATCATTGCCAAATTTGATTGTAAAGTTGATGCATTCGGCTTAAAAACTTTTTTCGGTCTCCGTATTACAAAGGCGCCTACAGCATGCCCAAATATTTAGATTAAAAAAGTAAAAAAAAAAAAAATACAAATTTGATATTGTGATTTTCAACATGTGAATTTTTAAGTTATTAAAGAAATAATTTTGCAGTGATTACTTTTATTATTATTTGGTTATTCTATAAACACGATTCCAGCTAATCAATAATCTCGGATTTAAAAAGACGAAATAGAAATCCTATTATACATAACTCTCTAACAGTTCTAAAAAACAAAGTAGGATAGATACATGTCTGTTATTTAAAATATTTGACTTATCTCCAGATTTAAAAAGATTTGTGTTATACTGGCAGTTTTTAGTTTGTCAAAAACAATACTTTTAAGTCAGGTATTAAATGAAAGATTAAAAATATAAAATAAAGAACGTTCAATAGTATTAAACTCTGGTTTGAAAATATCTGATTTTATCAAATTATTCACTTTTTTCACTTTTGAGACTGCTATATGCAGCTCTTAAGCAGTCGTGATGCAATGCTCTCCCGCAGTGCTCTGTGATAATACTGTAAGGACTTCTGGGAGCGCCTAAATAACTATAAAAAAAAAACTTATGATAAACTTATGAACTTCGTCCATAAGTTTATCATAAGTTTTTAAATATGAATCAAATAGAGTGGAATATTGAGGATTTTTTTGTAGCAGCCAAATTTGGACCAATATTAACAAAATAGTTGTTCAGTTCTGTCTACAGAAGTTTATGTTATAGTTTATATGTTAAATCAATTATAGCAATATTGATTTAACATAAACAAATTTTCCATTTTTTATAAAAAAAATTTATAATAAATGGAGTTTTTTTATTTTTATTTTTTTAACTAAATCCTTAATTACATTCCATTTTTGTTTAGTGTTTTAGTATTTTTTATATCTGACTATAATAAAGCTTTTTTGAGCATCTTTCCGTTATTTTTCAAAATACTTTTGTAATATTTATAAGTTATTTTATTTTTATAAGATTTTTTAAAGATACTTCATAAATAATTTTTCTTTCTTTCTTATAGATTTTAGTAAGGTTTTTGACATTCAGGGACTTTGAAGTGTCTTGGTCTTTCACGGCTGGATCACTCAATATAAAAAAGAGCGTGATGTCAAAAAAACAATCATAAATGTTTAGGATTAAAATTAACATTCTGGAAATAAATAATTTTTAAAGCCTTGTTTTGGAAGTGGAATAATCTAATAAGAGCTTGTTGATTGGACTGCCCTCATACTTGGCATGTATATTTTAGATTTAAGCCAAAAATAGGATGGTATATGTTGATGAGTGTATCAAAATTAACATAATGGCGAACTTCAACCAACATGCTATTAGATCTACTTAGTTTCATTGCTAAGTCTTTACAGTGGGATAAAAAGGAAAGGTTTGAATCAATTTATACCTAGATATTTAATTGAGTTAACAGGTTTAATTTTCTTGCCACTTAATCTAAAGTTCATATGTTTATAGATTTTTGTTTTATTTGATTTAAAGATAACGAGTTCAATTTTATTAGAGTTTTGAAAAAGTTTGTTGGAGCAAAGCCACTGAACTAGATTAGCAAAACCATGGTTAATGTGTTTGTTAATTTTTTTTAAGGGATTTATTAACTAGCATTAGATTAGTATCATCAGCAAAGCGGCAAATAGCAGCAAACTTAATGGATGTGTAAAAATCATTAATATAAAGAAGAAATTGTAGTGTACAAACAGCAGCTAGAATACAAAAATTTAATTATATGACATTTTTCAGCCAGTTTTTTAGCCTGGAATTCGCACCATGGGCCTTTATTGCGCATACAATTATTTACTTATTTCACGAAATGCAGCAGCATAAAAGTCTATGTCAAATTGTTTATACTATACACTCTTATTTAAACTTAAGTTTTATGTTTAACTAGACCATTTTGTTTTGTATTGGAGTTCTTTTTAGCAATAGTAGTAAATAAATAAATAGAAAATCTCTCATTAACAATCATTGCAACAAGATTTTAGTCCAATACCTCGGCACAGGCCTTTTTTATTTTTATTTTTTAAGAATCGCACTGTAAATTTACAAAATCTTTAATTTAACTTTAATTTAAGAAGCATAAATATGTTTAATTAAAAAAAGCTCATAATAATCTTCATTAATATCTTGAGGAACTTTTACAAGTTCTTTGTTTGACAGCTAACTGAAGAACGTTGAGCCTTAAATATTTTCAACTGAACTTCGGTCTGATGGTAAAGCAGTGGTTTCTTTAAAAATGTATCATCTTTGAAAATGTATAAACTTTGATTCATTGTTATGGCAAAGCCATTTTGACGATATTTTTCTAGGGTAGTATTAACCTGCGGAAAATGAATCCGTAAAAATGTTTTGCCACATGCGTTCTATACAATATTCAAAAACAAATCGAAAGAAAAGTATGACGACCAATACGAACTATATATTTTTACGTTTTTCATGTTTTTAAAAGATGCGTAAACAACTCATCACAAGCAAGAAAATTGTATTTTCACCACTTTTTAAAATGTATACGACCCCGTCCTAATTTAAATGGAAAAAAAAGCACCGTAAAGTATGACGACTCAGTGCGACCTCTATTTTTCTCGAAATAATTTGTTAACGTACTTTTCAAAAACATAAAAAACTGTTCCGCTAAGTCTTACTTTTTAGGGCTTCTTTATTCAATTAAAAAGGAAAGACATTATATACAGATAAGAAAACGGTGAAAAAAGAAATAGTTCACTTGCATGTAAAGAGTCAATTGGGAAATCTCGCGTGTTTTCAGACTTTTTTGTACGTATAATAAACAGGGCCGTCCCGAGAGATCTTAGGCGGGGGAGAGGTGACGTATCTGTTTTTTGCCAAGTGAGACCTAGAAAAATTATTTTGCCGACCGATTAAGATCTTAAAAAAAAAAAAAGGCCCTCGTTGTCTAACATTCGCCGACTGCCAACTATATAACCAATTTTGCCGACTCCAGTGTCCAATTTGCCAACTAATAAATTTTTTAGGGGGCAAGACACCTCCTACGTCTCCCCTCAGGACGCCTCTAATAATAAATATTTAAATAAATTAAATATTTAATTAAAATAAGTAAATATTTAAATAAAGTATTATACACTGTTTGAGACTCGTTATTTTATTTTTTTAAAAAAATTCTTTTTTATATTGTTAGTTGCTTTTTATTTGAGATTTATTTTGTGCAAACCCCGTTTACCACACAAAAAAAAGCCTTTTTAATTGTGTTGTAAAAACTATTTCTTATAACTCCTTGGCTTCTCCTCCTTGTCTAGCTTTTATATTGGTTGTGATAAACTTGTTTAATTCAATGGAATGTTTTCTTTGTATATTTTTCCAGAATAATACGATAAAGTTATATATTTGATGGCAATAGCTGACTCGAGCAACTAAACTATAAAATAGTCATTAGAATATATCGTTATAATGGGCAGATTTATATTAATGACGATATTTATCTTCATATGTAACTAATCACCAAGTTGATAAATAATTTCAAAAAATAAAGCTTGGCAATGCCTTTAGTATCATCCAAACAATTGCAGAGAATAACATAAATTTAGTGTTAAAAGGAGTAAAAAATGTGCAAGATCTTTATTTACATTCCCCTCTAAAATCAACTCTTAATTATTGATAGAACTGTGGAAAAAATTTTAATTTATCCTAGTCTTCCCTATTAACAAATATAATCTGACCTAGTCTCTCCTATTACTAGATACAATTACAAAGGAGTTTGCAATCTTTGTTATACTAATAAAATAAAAATCTTAGAGTACAAAAAGT